>NC_056745.1:1545959103-1546061603 GCF_019279795.1 Protopterus annectens | reverse complement strand
CTGATGACCATATTAGAGTTCTTAGCAAAGGTCATTCTTTCATACCTTCACAAAGAGCTAACTTAACTGATGTTTTATTAGATTTAAGATTGTTTGTTAGAAAATTAAATCTTAAAGTTTTATGTGACAATGACAAAGACAATGAGAATTTTAATCTATCTGTTGATAATTTCATTTCTAATGACTCTGTACACAGTACTGTAGACAACATTAGATCTTCTCAGCTTGCTAGTTCTACTGGGTATGATTTAACTTCCAAAAGATTAGGTGTTGATTCCTCTGTTTTAAGAAAGAAAAGTTTATTTAATCCACCTTTAAATAATACCTTGTTGTCCTTTTTAAGAGTATGTGAAAACGATGTTAGACTTTTGTCAAATGACTCATCTAACAACAAATGGTTTAACCTTAATCCGAATGATAAAACAGCTCTTTTTGACCTAGTTAATGATAGAAATTTGAGAATTATGAAAGCGGACAAAGGCACTGGTCTAGTATTAATGAATCAAAACATATACATCAACAAAATTGAAGACTTACTTAAGGACGATGTTTTTTATGAACAAGTTTCATTAGATTTTGTTAATTCAGTTTTTAATAGAATAGATAATACCTTAACCTCTTTACTTAAGAATTTAAATCACTAAAGAAGAGTTTATTTTCATGAATAAACAAAATCCCAGTCTAGGCAAACTGTTTGGTATTCCTAAGATACACAAGTCCACCACGAATCCACCTTTTAGATTGATTATATCTAACAAAAGAACAAAAACTGAGAAAATATCTGAGTATATTGATTACATTTTAAATCCTGTAGCTCAGGCCACCCTGTTTTATACCAAAGATTCTTGGGACTTTTTGAATGTTCTTTCTAACAATACTTTTGACAACAAGAATTGCATACTAGTTACACTAGGTGTTGTTGCCCTTTATACTAACATACCTCACACTAAAGGTTTAAATTATATTAAACATTTTTTGTATAAGTATGCAACATTTTCAAAGAACAAAATTGAAATGCTACAACAACTTATAGCTATTGTTCTCCACAATCATTTCTTTTATTTTAATCAAATGATTTACAGACAAGTCAGAGGTGTAGCTATGGGGTCAAAGATGGCCCCAGCTTTTGCTAACCTTGTTCTTATTGAATGGTAAGTCAACACTTTAGTCCATTTACCTGGTTTTGAAATAGTACAATGTTGTCATAGATTTATTGATGATATTTTTTTCGTTTGGAATGGCTCTGACTCTCACTTACAATCTTTTATAGAGTCCTTGTCTTGTTTTTTTTTAGATTTTGTTATTGCAGGTAAAGGATCTAGAGTTTCCTTTTGAAATGTTTCCATCAGTTTCAACAGTAATACTTGTGAATTGTCCTCCAATATTCATAGAAAGGAAACATTTTGCAATAATTATCTTGATTACCATAGTTCTCATCCAAAATTTATGAAAAAGAATATTATAAAAGGGCAATTCATTAGATTGTCTAGACTGATTAGTGACTACACTGTTTTTGACAATGAATGCGACTTTCTCACTGGTTTATTTGTACAGAAACATTACCCTTTAGATTTAATATTGTACTTAAGAGATGAAATTAAAAATACACGCAGTACCAAATACAAACCCATTCTAAAATTTGGTATAGATTATGCCTTTTTCAACCAGTCAGTTAGGTCAGACTCTCAAACAGAAGAAGAAAAAACACTGAATTTTTCTTTAACAATCTGCAGAGACTTAAATTCTATTAGAGACATCATTATTGAGAATTGAAAAATTATTAATAGTGACCACCATTTAAGAGAAATACTAGGCTTAACTCCTAACTTCACTTGTAAAAGAACCAAATCTTTCAAAACTTTTTTTGAAAACACTGATGAACCATTTTACCTGGATGATAATGAGATTTACAAAGATTACATTGGCATGAGGGCTTGTGATAAATGTGTCTGCTGTAAATATATTTTAGAATGTGATTCATATATTTTTGAACACTGCAAATTTCACATTACCTTTAAGCAAGGTTATGACTAACACCTGCATGGTTGTATATGCCGCTGTCTGTGACATGTCATTGTTTCTGTATTGGAAAAACTGTAAGAAAATTGGCAGACAGGATTAAAGAACGTTGTGCAGCCATTAGAAACAAAGACTTTTCCAATGCCTTGGGTAAACACAGCCTTAAATGCATTAATTTTGTCAAATTTTCTTTTATCATTCTGGATAAATTGAAAATCTTCTTTGGTGACACTGACAATTTACTGCAAGTCAGAGAACTAAGATGGGCAAATGCTACTAGACGCTGAGAATCACCCAGGTCTTAACGAAACTACCAACCTGAAATGCTTACTCAGACTACATCAATAACATTTTATTAACATTTTGCCATTTACATATTTTGCAGTACTGGGAGTGTCTTTCTGAAAATTCTATTTATTTACTGTATTTCATTGGATGTTCTAAATTTATGTTAATTTAGTTG
The DNA here is from genome assembly GCF_019279795.1 of Protopterus annectens. Lineage (NCBI taxonomy): Eukaryota > Metazoa > Chordata > Ceratodontiformes > Protopteridae > Protopterus > Protopterus annectens. The sequence goes on along the minus strand of NC_056745.1, from coordinate 1,546,059,121 downwards.
TTGATTTGTTTTCAAATTTAAAATTTTGAAGCATCTAACTGTCATTCCGAAGAAGTCCCAGTACCGTAAAGGGAACGAAAGCTTAATATTACAATTTTATGGGTTTGTTTTTATTTCCATATGTTTATTTTACTTTATAGAAGTTAGTTTATTTTATTTCTATTCCATCTTCTTTTGAAGTTCAACGGTTTTATATATATATATATATGTGTGTGTGTGTGTCTGGTGTGTGTATATATATATATATATATATATATATATATATATATATATATATATATATATATATATAATAAATATATACATACATACATACATACATATATATATATATATATTTATTATAAAAAACAAGTAATCTCCATGGTATCCCTGAAGTCTCAAAACAACCCACTAATGTGTAGTGGGTCCAAAAACAAAATAGTATAAGAAACTTCTCTGTCTGAAAGATTTTCAGTCAGGTGATCTGCTGTGGCGACCCCTAACTGGGAAAAGCTGAAAGAAGAAGAGAAGATATTTCTAGTTAATCACTGTATATTAATCCGATCAGACAATAGTAGTAGAAGTAGCAAACTTAAACTCGTCTTAAGTGAAAATAAAACAAAAATAATAATAGAAAATATATAATTGTACAGCATTACTAAGTATTCAAAAGTAATCCAAGCAAGGCAGGCAGTCTGTTTCCAGTCGGAAATCCTTTATTAAGTACACAAAGAAGCGATCCAAGTAAAACAAAAATAGAGTAATAAGTTCCTCACAAGCTTTCTAAATATATATATATATATATATATATATATATATATATATATATATATGGGTCTACTTCTATTCGCTGACATCCCATTTCACTGAAACCCATTTCGTTGACAGCCCCATTTCATAGACAAAAGTAATCAGGGCAAAAACCTGGGATTTGCCCCCCTCCCCACTGTTGTGCGACTGTGGAGTTGTAATATATAGTTGGGGGTGTGGGGGGCACAGCCCCCCACCTAGAAAGTTTGTCTATGAAATGAGCTGTCAACGAAATGGGTTTCAGTGAAATGGGATGTCAGCGAATAGAAGTAGACCCATATATATATATATATATATATATATATATATATATATATATATATATACTTTTTATCAGACGTGGGAGTGGTTTATTGTGCTGTAAAACAAAGTGTTATTGGTACACATGTTAAATTCACATCCCTTCCCCCATCAGTGTGACATTCAAGCTGGTCCTGCCCTACTTAGTAGCTGTCATAATAATATATAACCCTTATGTACCTTAAGTAACATTTATAATGATGTGGTACCTCTTATTTAACCAGATTATTAAGTAGATTATTAAGTCTGTGATTTTATCCAAGGCAATATACTACATGGCTGGAAATATATCAACCTTAGTTCATTTGGCAATCAAAAAATATATATAAATATATACATATACATTTTGCATGTAAAAATCAATTTGTATTTTCGTAACCTATTGTTAACAAAGATCGCTTTTGTCCTTCTAGACTTCTTCAGGTCTGTGTACAAGAACCCTAAAAACAATCTATAAAAAAATATATATAATTGTATAATTAGTTAGTATTGTTATTACACATCATTTTAAATAAAGTGGAAAAAAGAATAAGAAAAAAATAAAAATAAGAAAAAAATGTATGGTTGATGATGGAAACAAAATGTGCACTTAAATTACAACTGATTATACGTGTGTGTGTGTGTGTGTGTGTGTGTGTGTGTATATATATATTTATTATATATACATGTGTATATATGTATGTATTGTGTATATGTGTATGCATACAGATATAAATACACACACACACACGTGTATATAGTGTGTGTGTGTGTGTGTGTGTATATGTATATATATATATATATATATATATATATATATGTATATATATATATATATATATATATATATATATATATATGGGTTCATAGGTAAGTACAAGGCTATCTGCCTAAGGGCATCTGTAAGCCTAGCCAGAATGTGTTGGCTTTCGCCGCCCTCTTAGATTAGTTCCCTGTGCCTCAGTCCAGCAGAGCCATTAGTTCCCTGTCCCTCTGTCCAGGAGAGCCACTGCGGTGATCCCCGGGGTAAATTGTCTGTTTCCCATCCACTCGTCAAGATTTCTCTTGAAGAGTGTTAGTGAGGGGCTCTGCCTAATGTAGATTGGAATCCTGTTCCAAAGCATGGGGAGTCTCTGGGACAGGAATCTATCCCTCCAGCACGTCCTATTTATCATTGTGGTGATGTTTAGATCCCTAGAGTGTGTGGCTCTTGGGGATTTGTTTTTTTTTTAGGTGAAGCATGTCCATCAATTCTGGATTGGACATGGCCTTGTATGTCAGGCAGAGATCACCTCTAAGTAAGCGGCATGCAACCGAGTACAGCTGGAGTTTCTTCAGTTGGGCTGCATAGGGCATATGTTTGAGGCCAGTAATCCTCTTGGTGAGGTACTTCTGTGGTCTTCCTAGCTGTTGCAGGTGTCTTGTAAGGTACATCCCAAATGGGGCATTGTACTCTATGATGGGTCTGATGAGTGATGAGAAGAGGGACACAATAACCTCTTTTGTTCTAGATGCAAACCCTTTTGTGATTAGGTGGGCCACATAGAAGGAGTTTCTAACCACCTTGGCAATATGATTACCAAAGGAGAGATTACTATCTACTTTGGTCCCCAGATCCCTTATTACATTTTCTGTATTTGTGGGACTACCACGCATGTGGTAGTTCACGGGTACTTTGTTTTTTCCAAAGGGGATAACTATGCACTTGTTGGCATTTAGGTTAAGGCCATGATTTTGACACCAGGTATCTGTCTCAGTGAGACCCTTCTCAAGGATGTCTGCATCAGCTGGAGATTCAGTTATGACCCCCAGTTTGCAGTCGTCTGCGAACTTGGTCAGCCATAGTCCTCCTGTGATTGCCTGCACCTCTGAGAAGTATATAATGAACGGAGGGGTCCCAGGACTGAGCCCTAGGGGACGCCACTTGTAAATGGTTTAGTCTCGGACCTAAATATATGTATATATATATATTTTATTTTTATTTAAAAAAAAAAAAAAAAATATATATATATATATATATATATATGTGTGTGTGTGTGTGTGTGTGTGTACATATGTATATATATATATATATATATATATATATATATATATATATATATACACACACACACACACACACACACACACACACACACACAGAGTGGATATAAAAAGTTTACACACCCCTGTTAAAATGCCAGGTTTTGTGATATAAATAAAATGAGATGACAGTAATTAATTTCAAAACGTTTCCCACCTTTAATGTGACCTATAACCTGTACAGTTAATTTGAAAACAAACAAATCTGTTAGGGGGAAAAGTATAAAAAATAAAAAAAAAAATGTACAATAAGCTGGTTGCATAAGTGTGCACACCATTAAACTAATACTTTGTTGATGCACCTTTTGATTTAATTACAGCATTCATTCTTCTTGGGTAGGAGTCTATCAGCATGGCACATCTTGACTTGGTAGTATCTGTCCAGTCTTCCCTGCAAAAGTGCTCCAAATCTGTCAGGTTGCAACGGCATCTCTTGTGCACAGCCCTCTTCAGGTCACCCCACAGATTCTGTATTAGATGTAGGTCTGGGCTCTGGCTGCTCCATTCCAAAACTTTAATTTTCTTCTGGTGAAGTAATTCTTTTGTTGATTTGAATGTATTCTTGGGGTCATTGTCGTGTTTAAAGGTCAAGTTCCACTTCATCTTCAGCTTTCTAACAGATGTCTGAAGGTTTTGGGCCAAAAGTGACTGGTATTTGGAACTATTCATAATTCCCTCCACCTTGACTAAAGCCTCAGTTCCAGCTGAAGAAAAGCAACCCCAAAGCATGATACTGCCACCACTATGATTCACCGTGGTGATGGTGTTCTTTTGGTGATGTGAAGTGTTGTTATTGCGCCAAAGGTACCTTTTGGAATTGTGGCTAAAAAGTTCAACCTTGGTCTCATCAGACCATAACACATTTTCCCACATGCTTTTGGGAGACTTGATGTATTGTTTTGCAAATTTTAGCCGGGTCTGGATGTTTTTCTGTGTAAGAAAAGGCTCCATCTTGCAACCCTATCCCATAGCCCAGACATGTGGAGACTACAGAATATTGTCACATGAAAACACAACCAATACTTTCCAGAAATTCCTGCAGCTCCTTTACTGTTGATCTCTAGGCAACCTCCCTGACCAGTTTTCATCTGGTCTTTTCATCAGTTTTGGTGGGGCAGACAGTTCTTTGCAATGTCACTGTTGCCCCATATTTTCTCCACTTTTTGATGACTATACACTGTGTTCCATGGTATATCCAACGCTGAGGAAATTTGTTTGTACCTTTTTCCTGACTGATACCATTCAACAATGAAATCTCTTTGATGCTTTGTAAGCTGTCTGCGAACCATGGCTTTTGCTGTAGCAGGCAACTGAGTAAATGCCAGGAGAATCCTATTAGGACAGCTTAACTTTATTTTGGGTTAAGCAGAGTCTCTTTATTTGATGGCAGGTGTGTACCCAAGAAGACTGAATGCTGTAATTAAGTCAAAAGGTGCTTCAACAAAGTATTAGTTTAAGGGTGTGCACACTTATGCAACCAGCTTATTGTACTTTTTTTTATTTTTTCCCCTAACAGATTTGTTTGCCTTTTAATTGAATTGTACAGGTTATAGGTCACATGAAAAGTGGGAAAAGTTTTGAATTGATTGTGGTTTTATTTTTATATCACACAAACCTGGAATTTTAAATATATATATATATATATATATATATATATATATATATATATATATATATATATATATATATAAAATGTAAAATGTGTGTGCATGTGTGTATATAAACACTAATATCATTCAAACACCCAGAAAATGTGGACCCAGTGAATTGGAACCATTGGAAATCAAAGCAGAAACAGACTTCCCCCTGTAAAGTGTCTGTGTTGTGATTGTAATTAAGCATAATCTCATGGCCTGTTTTAATACAAGTCAATCAGTTGCTTAACAGGAATTTGAACAAACATTTTTACAACTTCCCTTACATATATAGCTATAACTATAGTGGCATTTAGTGGTATACTGAGCAGCGAAGTGCTCCGGATTATGTGAAATGCACCACAGTCAACCATGAGTGAGTTCACTATTCCGCATTGAACACCTTTGGCTCAACTCTATGGCTTTTGATTGATTTGTGTACGCAATTACTGCCAGTCAGCATTGCGGTATACAAACCAGTCAAATAGCTACTCTGTTGTTCCACATTGAACAGTCTTGGCTTTGCTGCACATTTTTTGATTGGCTCACATTCTGCAGTTAAAGCCAGTCGCCATTGCAGTATGCGAGCCAATCAAATAACTATTCCTGAGGATGGGAGCCAATGAGAGCTAAAGAAGTCTTGTTATTGTATAAGACAAAAAGCGCTAAGAATAAATTGAGAATCAATGGAGTAGTTTGTCCTAGCTGCCGTGTTGCCTTTTTGTTGTTTTAAAGCCAGTGAGAGCTCCCAAATATGTGACTATTCATGTACAAATGGTTGTGGAAAATCGCATTTAAATTAGAACCAAAACAATACGGAAGTAAATAACTATAATAGCAGCAGTTAAAAGGAACCCTTTTACTGGTATTGCAGTTATTTAATTTGATATTGTTTTGCTTCTGTTTTATGTTTCCCTTTCTTTAAACTGATGCCTCTCAACCTCCTACAGTAAGAAATATTGACAAAGCCAATAGCCAAATGTAATGTGTTGATAAGCCACAAGGTTTCGTGTGCATGTGTGTGTGTGTGTGTGTGTGTGTGTGTGTGTGTGTGTGTGTGTGTGTGTGTGTGTGTGTGTGTGTTTGTGTGTGTATGTCATTGTCATAGCTCTTTACCTCTTAGCACAAGAAATCTGGACGCAGCCTTAATTAATGGGGGGGACAAAGACCCAAGAAAGGAACTAATTTTAAATATTGTTCTTACAAACTTAGAAAGTTGCTAGAATAGCAGGCTGGCTTTGTGCTACCATACATGTTCTGAAGAATATGATGTCTGAAACTCAATTTTTTTTATTACTTTATTTCATTCCTCTGTGATTTGCAAGAAAACTATGTATTTTATCAGGAACAGACCAAAAATATAGGCATTCTGCAAAATTCTGGGCATTTGAGAAATATGACAAGGGTGAATATGTCTGTCTGTGTGTGTCCGCACATATATTTTGGTTGAAAAACCATGGCCATGTTCAAGGTATGCTTTTTGTGCAGTGCGAAAATAGGGTGTTCCATATTTTGACTGTTTGTCACACATTGATGTGGTGTGTTTTCCACATTGGCCTCGTAGCAGGTTGAGACCTGTGTTGGTGTGCATGACTAGAGGCAGTGCCAAAAGAAGCACTCATATTGCCACAATAATAATGGCATCATGTGGTATACATGACTCATAACACTTCATTTAAATCCAAAGCAAGCAGTCCCAATGACAGGAATCTGTGCAAACTTATTATAACTTTCAGTATATGATGATGGTGAATTATCCTTGTCAAGAACACATAGTAAAGAGGTTACAGTTGCTGCCCTGCTCATAATCCTCTCCATTATAAATGTGTGTGCGTGCATGTATGTACATATGTGTGTATGTATGCACATGGATCTATGTCAGATTATCGACGTTCCGAAACTTCACAATTCATATGGTTAAAACCATATGATCAAAGTTTCAGAATTTCGACCATGAAAAATAAAGAAATAAAAAAAAAAATCGTATTTTTAATGTTTTTGCAGGGGTGCAAGACCCCCTGCATCCCCACACCCATTGCTAATTAAATATAACAACTCCAAGATAGCAGTACGTTGTGGAAAAGGGTGCATTTCCTGTTCTGTGCTGTACTGTGATCTCCATTCTAAACGTTCGAAGTTTCAAAACTTGGATGATATGGTCCTGACCATATGGCTTTCAATGTTTTGAAACTTTGATAATCTGAAAGACATCCATATGTATACTCCCACATCTGTAATATTAAAATATTTATATTTATGTATAAATATATATGTATGCATAGTGTCAGTACAAAGCTTATAGTCTTTAGATCAGGGTGATAATGTTAGAAGACAGAATTCTCACTTCCTGCATAAATGAAAGAAGTTGTAATGAAATGTAGATTTTAGTCAAAAGGGAAAATACTCAAGAGTGGCAAACAGCTTTTGGATAAGGTGACCACACATATTAGGGCTCCAGCTAAAAGAAATCAGAAGTTTTATTCTTATAGCTGTCTTTCAGTCAGTTCCAGTCTCCCTTGTCCTTTCTGTTATGTTACCATCTGTAAAAGGCATGACTTCAAGTTATATCTACTTTGCTGCTGTGGTAGGTTTAAGCTTTTCATCTCTGTTTTTCTAAGGTGTGTGTCCAGCTTTCAGTTTTATTATCGTTTCAGGCATAACAAGTTTACTTTCTTTTTTAAGAAGGCCATGGGTGAATATGCACTCTTATCTAAGGTCAGAACATACCAGGTGTTGAAGATGATAGTTGTGGAGGCACATGTGCAGTCAGTTCTTGGATGTCATGTCAGACTGCTGTGTTTAGAGAAACAGGAAAAATGCTTTAGACCTAGCCAGCTCCTGGCAGGGGAATGGGTATGGCAGATCTGGGCATACATTTCCACTGTCCATCCAACCCCCCCCCCCCCCTAGTGGGGCTGCAGTACAAATCTGTGGCACGGGGCGGTGGTAATCTTACCAAGCCAACATTGTATGGTAGCTTTCATTGTGGACTCCTGAAAGTGTGCGCTTGCATGGGGAAGGCATGTTGGCTTTGAAGATTGCTCTGTGGCCTTCGTAAGGCTTTTCCGAAATAGATTTTTTCTTCTTGACCTCCCATCAAAGACTCACTTCCTCCTTGCAATCTGAATATGTTGCTGGAAGCCCTAACTTTTGAGCTGGCTTCCTCAGCGCTGCTGAAATTCTTCCTAGAAACTATTTTCCTCGTGGACTTCAAGCCTTGTCTTCCTCCCTATCTTATATCCTTTTTTACAAGCCAGAACTGGCCTTCATATGTCTTCCCTGGGTTTCAGGCTTCTGGCAAAGACTGCCAGAGATGGCCTTCATCTGTCCTGGGCTTCAGGCTTCTGGCAAAGCCTCTTGATTCCCCCATAGTGACTTTATTTTTAGGCAGTCATGAGCACAAAATTACCAACATGAAAAGTTCTTCTAAGTGAAATTTATAGGTCGTGTTGCTAAACGCTAGGAGTATTAGCATGAAACTGCACTCCACTGCAAGTATTCCTCGCCCTGGGGGATGCTGATATTTGTGCAGTCACTGAAACCTGGTTTAAAGCTTTGGAGAGCAACCCCAGCCTTACCAGGTTACTCATCCTACCATACTTTTAGACTGCAAATGGAGGGCTACAAAGCTAAAGGAGTTGGAGTTTCAATATTTATCAAAGACATACACACCTCCAGGCTGGTCAAATGGTGTGATGTACAGGAGACACTCCAAGTGTAGTTAACTGTTGACAAAACACCTATTCAAATCTTAGCTAGCTACAGACCTCTTGTCATGACTTAGAACACCCACTCCACCTATCTGGACTTACTTGAATCCATCAAGATTCAACCCTCTACCCTAGCCCAAACATGAATGCCTAGAGATTCCTTGACTTTGTCAATGCCAGTGCATTGAATCAGCTGGTCGACACCCCCACGAGAGGTAAAAATATCCTAGACCTGATACTAACCAACATAAGTAGCCACTTTAGCACCCCCTACAGTGTCCTTCTCCTTGGTAAGATCTGTCCATGAAACAATCACTTTCGAAGTCACCATCTCCACTGACCCCTCCCCCCCGTCAGGGTCAAACAAAAAAACTTTTCCAAAGCTAACTACAATCTCCTGAGACCAGGTATAAGCATCTTCACAGCCACCAACCCTTCAGTTGGAACTAGTATTAATGTCTAAGTCTACACCAAAAAACTATATGAGAACCTGCATAGCTGTATTGACTCAGCAATACTTGACAGGACCAAATCATCTTCCTCAAGGAAGAGTAAACCTGTCTGGTGGACAGCAGTAATAAACAAAGTCTATAACAAAAGAAAATAAATTACTCTCCAGGACCAAGAAGGAGCAGTTGCCAAGTTGGAAGCACTCTTTCCTTTGTCTGAACAAGCAAACAAGGTCACTGGTGAAATCCTCTAAGGCTAACTTTGAGTCCAGATTGACCACATCCACTAAGGAGAATCACAAGGCCTTCTTCACATATGTCCGCAGTCTCAAAGCTGACACCCAAATCTGCTCCGAACTGGTGGTCAAGAACACGACACACACAAATGCAGTAGATATAGCAACCTGCTGAAGATGGGTTCAGTGAAAACTTCACCCCCCCACCCCCCCATCAATAAACAAGGACATCCCAGCACCTGCCCTCCTCCCCTCATCACCATGGAGCAGGTCTTTAATGCCCTCTCAAAAGCAAAAAAATAGTCTCCATGGGACCTGACAACATCCCTGGCTGCATCCTACATGAACTCAGGCGTACGCTCTCAGCTCCATTAGGCACCCTATTCAACCAAAGCCTGAACACTGGCTTCATCTCAACCGAATGGAGGACAGCCACTCTCATACCTCTACACCAAGGTGGAGCGCCCACTGACTCAGGCAATTATAGGCCCATCAGCCTAACTAGCCTGATCTGCAGGACCATGGAACGCATTATCATGGACCTTATAAACAAGGACATTGGCAACCTCCAAACACTTTCGATACTATTCCCCACTCGGGCATAGTAGATAAACTCTCCTAGCTAGGCATCAACGCATATGTTACCAGATGGGTAGTTAACTGGCTCACTGATAGAACCCACTCAGTCAGAATAAAGTAAGCCACCATTAGTAGTAGACCCGTAATGAGCAGTGTACCCCAAGGATCGGTCTTGCGGCCTCTACTGCTTGAGATGTACTTTTCTGAGGTGCCAGCCAAAACCAGTGGTCTGTGGCTGACCAAGTTTGCAGATGACTGCAAGCTGGACGCTGTCTTAAATTCCCCTAGTGATGTGAACATCCTCCAAGAGGGCTTTACCCAAACTAATGACTGGTGCCAGGAGAATGGCCTCAAACTGAATGCCAAGAAATGCATCATTATCCCCTTTGGGGAAAATGGCGTCCCCACTAATTATCATATTAATAACAACGTATTAAGCATGCAGGCAATCGTGAGAGACTTGGGCACCCATGTTGATAGCAACCTGACTTTTGACCACCACATTCCCTCCATTGTACGGAAAGCTTTCTACAAGGCCCACCACATAAGTAAGGGTATTTCATCCAAGAACAAGGAGGTCATAACATCCCTGTACTCTTCCCATATCAGACCCATTATAGAATACAATGCCTCCTTCGGCATGTACTTTGCCAAGCACATGCAGCAGCTGGAGAGACCACAGAGGTTCCTGACCAGGAAAATCCATGGTCTCAAACACCTGCCCTGTACAGTTAGGCTAAAAGCCCTGTCCCTCTACTCAGTCTCATACAGGCTGCTCAGAGGTGACCTGTGTCTGGCATACAAGGACATCTTAGAGCCAGCCTTGGAGTTACTGAATATCCATAAGTCAAAATTCACTCAGGCAACCCGCATGCAAGGCCACAACCTGGTCTGTGACATTAATAGAACTTGTTGGCAGGATAGATTTGTGTCCCAGAGACTCCCCCATCTGTGGAATAGGCCCCCTCCCCATGTTATGCAGAGTACCTCTCTAGCCCTCTTTACGAGGAACCTGGATGACTGGATGGGAAAAAGAAAATACACCCTTGGGATCCCACCCATGTCCCTGCTGGATAGGGGAAGCAGGTGCTGACTTTGTGAGAACATGGGGCAAAATTCTTGGCTAGGCTTATAAGGGCCTCCGGGCCAATAGCCTAGTATCATCCTGTGAACCTAATAGGGTTTCTCTCAGAACTAACAACTCCTTTATTCCAATAGTAGCTGTAGAAACTAAAATATTTCAACCCTACATTAGTCTGTGTTTTTCCTAAGCTATACAAACAAAGGAGAACACATTCGGTGTACCTTAGACACCCTATCTTTATAGAACTAAGTCCTTTAAGAATGATGCACAACTGTTTATTTCCTTCAGCCCCAGTTAATTGGGACAGAAAGTGTCTAAAGTCTTTCTCTGACTCTCTCTCTGTCTCTGTTTGAATGTCTGTAGATGGTTCTCAGATTGTATCACATTTGCCTGCTTCAGCCAGAACAAGCCATCGGCAGGTAACCCTAAGGTGCATTCCACAAGGGCTGTGGCCACCTCTACAGCAGTCTTGTTCTGTATTTAACATCCTGTGATACTGCTACTTGGCCACCCATGTATACCTTCATAAATCATTACAAATTTGACTTGCTTCTCCAGAGCCTGAGCTTCCTTTGATGCTATCATTCTAGAAGGTCTCCTGTCATGAGGCCACCCTGGAAGTTTGTAAATTCTGACCCATATGCTAGATCAGACTGACTGAATAGGAAATGAGTTATGTACTTACCATAATGATAGAGCCTTTCATTCATGTCCATCCACTCTGTCAGCCCTCTCTCTGCCCTTTCATTCTCTTGTAAGACCTGAAGGATTGTTGTCATGTAATGTAGTCTTTTCTCCTTTCAGTATCTCACAGCTAGTTCTTAGGCAGCAATAAAGATCTAAAGTAATTCAGAGGACAGGTGCATTATGGAAAGAAGAATCCTTAAACGTCTCAAGGCTGGAGCACTAATGTTGCTGGGTCAGAGTTGAAAAGTGACTCTGAGGACCCATATTTCATATCTAACAGACATGAATGAAAGGTAGTAGCAATTTGGTAAGTACACTACTTTCATACATGTCTGTATATATATATATATATATATATATATATATATATATATGTGTGTACATACACCCACAATACATATGAAATAAAAAAATTGTTAGAAACAATTGGTATATACAGGAATGCAAAACAGTATCAGATTTTGAATGTAGGTGGTAATGGCAGTCATTACCCGTTGTCATGGTAGGAGTTGCAAGTAGATTCTGCTATGGGGTGATTTTTAAGCTTGCCTTTCAACCTAACAGTTTGTCATGATTTTGAATTTCAGTAGGCATGTGGTTCTGTGTTGCTGGTTCCAGTATTAAGAAAGCTCTTCCGCATCCTGATGTTTTGTTCTTGGGCATAAGAAGCAGAAATAATTCTTTGAGCTCTGGAGGTTGCATGAGTTATCTTGAAATGGTAGTTTGACTTTAAGAGGGGGCAATAAACTTGTTTCAAGACCTTGAAAATTAGTGCAAGTCGAAAGGTATACCTATTAGTGACATTCAGTTATTGTTTTCTAGTAACTTAACAGTGGTGGAGTATGAGGTATGCTAGAAGGATAAATCTGCAGACTTTATTTTCTGCCATTCAGATCAATTTAGTACTATATGCAAAGTGAAAAGTGAAGAATGGGAGACTGTATATTCTAATTTAGGCACTAAAGCATGTTTGGCAATGGCTAAACAGGCTTTTGATGAGAGTAGGTGAGTAAACATGTAACAGAGTTTCAGTTGTCTTAGGGCTTTGGTGGTCATGAAATCAGTGTGTGCTGTAAACGGAAGCTCTGAATCATGGATTAGGCCAAGATATTTCTGCCTATTTACACTGAGAATAGTATTACCTTTGTAATACTTTATGGTAATGGGTGACATTGGGGGCTGTTTCCTTATGGTACTGAAGGCCATGACCTTACTTTTGGAGGGGTTAATAAGAATCCTGTTGGAGGATGACTAGCTGCATAGTTGCGAAAAGTAGCTTACTCTGCCGGTCAGTGTGGTTTTAATGGGAGTGTAAGAGCAATATGCCATCTACACACATAACTATTTTGAGATTAGGTAGTTCTACAAGTAGGTCATTGACAGAGAGAGATTAATAATGGTCCAAGAACAGAGTCTTGTGGGACTCCTGTGTTCACTAAGCCCACAGAGGAGAATGAGTTGGAATAAACTTGGAAAGATCTGCTTTGTAGGTAACTTTGGAAATAGGTAATAGTATTTCCAGCAAAATGTAGCCTTTTAAGCCTATTCAGGAGAATGGGATGGTTAACTATTTTAAAAGTTTTAGTCATATTAACAGAGAATCCAGCTGCAATAAGGGCTTCATGCTTGTTGCAGTAAATGACATCTCTGGCTATTAAAAGTGCAGCAAAGGTGCTAAAAGCCTAGTGAAAACCTTGTTGAGCATCATAAAAAAGTCCATAACTGTTAATGTGATTTAGTAGTTGTTTATAAATAAGTTTTCAAATGTTTTAAGTGGCACAGATTATAAATTTAATTTGACCATATGACTGAGTGAACATATGAAAATAATATAAAATATAAAAAAAAAATAAGAAAATACACCTTCACTAAAAAATATAATCAGCCCCTACACGATCATCCACTAGACTCCTAGTTCAAACATACAAATCCAACTACTCAGCCGGGGACTTTGTCTGCCATCTCTGTTGGAAAAACATGGAACAGACACACAGCTGACTTGACCATAGAACTCTCACTAACTCGATTCAGAAACAAACTCAAGAAATACTTCAAAACTCATTGGTTATGTCCTTGCACTAACCCTGACTAGTGACCTCTCTATTACTTAGGTGCCTTACCTTCAACTACTTCTAACATTTTTCTACCAACCTCTCTGTTAATTAGGTGCCTTACATTCAACTACTTCTAACATTTTTCTACCACACCATTTCAGGAAGGGTCAGTTGTATAACTGCTGCTCAATGTGTCTTAAACCTGAATGTGATGTTATGTATATATAACTTTGAAAATAATGTTATGTTTTGTAAAGTGTTTTATTAGGTGCGAGCATGAATGGGTGTGCCTTCTCTGAAGGTTGGGAGTCGGGCTGGCAACTCAGTACTGTAAAAAAATCCACTGCCAATCATTAGCGGACCGGAGTTCCACTGTGGCAAACCCTAACCGGAGAAAAAACGAAAGACATTACTAGTACTATATGTGCTAAATACTGGTATTGCTTGAGACTGTAATCTGCTTGAAACTAGCATTTACTAAATGTTCAATGTGTATTATTATCTTGGAGCTTTTCTCCCCCGGCCTCTGCTGAAAATGGACATATTTCCAGTTGGACTATCCCGATCAACAAATGTAAAATAAATAAAAATAAATATGTATGTGTGATAAAGATGATCAACCATGGCAAAGATGGACAACTAGCTTGTGAGAATATGGGCACTAGATGATGTTGCTGTTGAAGTGACACCCTGACCCCATAAGCAAAAATAGGAAAAAGGGGCTGTGAATGGATGGCATTCTGAGGGCACTGGTATTTTTGGCAGTGAGATATTCTATGCATGCTTCAATATTGAAGGGCTAGAATTAGTCATAAATGAGTGGTTAAAGATACAAGTTTGGGGTTTTGCACTTTGTTTAGCAGAAAGTTTTAAGAAGGACAGATGAAGTTCAGAGAATTTGACACTTGTATTAGTAAATTTAGGAAGAAGAGTTTTAATCTGCTTGAAAGAGATTCAGGAGAATGAGACATTGCTGCATGTGAGGCTAATGGGTACAAGAAGAATCAATTGGTGCATTCAATGTCCCTGTGAATTAAGGCTGAGTGGGAAAGCTATTTGTTTTGACATTTATGGTGTACTTCAGGAAGTTGCATACTCATTGACAAAGGATTGATTGATTGTGAAAAGATTGTCCTTAAAGGGACATTATCTTATCAATTCTAGTATGTCTATGGACAGCTTTTGAGTGGTGTATCTATACAATTAGGATCGTTATGCCCCCTCTCCCACACATACATCTCTCAATCCCAGTAGTTCAACTAGTCTACTAAATATTTCCAGCAGTAGGATTTCTCAACTGCCAGGGTTCTGCTAGTACGTCTTGTGCTTTAATTATTAGATTAAAGTTCCCAACCTATAACCATATACCTTCCTGAAATTGTCTTAATCTATTACGTAGTTCTGTAAATTCTCCTAATTACGATTCTGGAAAATATTTATTCCTGAAAGGTAATATCCCTTTTCTCTATTTTTATCTTCTCCACTGCATAGCTACCCTCTGTCTATCAGTTTACCAGTGTCTGGATATTCTAATCCTTTGTGTAACCAGTAGTGCTACCTCCTTTTCATCCTTTGCTGATGTTCCTATGAACTAATCACAGAGAAGCCATTTTTTTTATACTCGCCCTGATTCACATGTGTTTCTTGAAGTCATAGTATTTGAGGAGACAACTTTTCTAAATACTCTGTCTGTCTTCACTGGATTCCCCAAACCATTTATATTCCATGTTAGAATCTGTAGTTTGGCAGACAATATGTTGTCCCTCCACTTTTCCAAGAATTGCATCCCTTAACAAGGGTACCTGTGTGAAGCCAGTCTGTTGAAGCCCACCATTGTCTGTCCCTTTTCATAGGTTCATAGGTATGTACTAGGCTAACGACCATCAGGGTTTTATAAGCCTAACTGTGCAATCCTTCCCAATTGTGTCCCTATGTATCATGGGCATTTATTAGGAGAAGATTTATTATGTTTCTAGAGGTTATGGGGGGTATGTTAGCTTCAGCATTATGTTTGCCTGTGTGTATCAGAGACATGGGGGCCAGACCCAGGGTGAGTTTCTGATTTCCCCTCTATTGGTCAATGTTACGCTTAAATAGGTTTAAGGATGGACTCTGCTTCAGATGGATGGGGAACTGGTGCCACATCGTGATGATCCTCTGAGAAATGTATCTGTCTCACCAACATGTCTTGTTTATATTATTTATATCACAAGCAAAATGTAAATCCTTGGATCTAGTGGTTCTGATGCTGTTCATTTAGCAGATGTGAAAAGATCCATCAGAGTGGATCCAAGGATGCCTTCTATGTCGGGCATAGATTGGCTGTCAGTAATCTGTAGGAGACAGAGTATAGGGATAGGGCTTTAAGGCAAGTCCATATAGGACATTGTGTTTATACCCTGGATACTTCTGGTAAGAAACTTTTGTGGGCGTTCCAGCTGTTGAATATGTGTGGTCAGTTACAGTGAGAATGGGGCATTATACTCAATGATTGGTCTGATAAGGGCTGAATAAAGTGGCACTATGACTTCCTTGGACCTGATGCCATACTCTTACTTATAAGTTCGGTGACACAGAATGTTTTTCTTACTGCCTTGGCCACATGTTGGTCAAAGGCCAGATTACTGTCAACATATATTCACAGATCCATGACTAACGGGTCAACTCTTAGGGATGTCTTATTGACGGAATAATTAACCTTGGCTGGCAGTTTTCCCAAAAGGCACTATATTTATTTTCATTGAGTTTGTCTTATGACTTTGGCACCAGTCATTTGTCTGTGTTAGACTCTCTTGTAAGATGTTTGTGTCATGGGGGGCTATAGCTCCCAGTTTGCAGTCATCTGCAAACTTGGAATGTTATCCCTGTGAAGTAGATGTCAAATTGGAGCAGTACATTATCACTAATCCTGACTTCCTGGGTCCTTTCTGTGAGCATGCTGGCAATCCAATGAGTTATATAGGGGTTTGTGCCCAGATTGGTGAGTTTGTGAACTATACCAGAGTGGGGTATTGCATTGAATGCCTTAACCAGTTCTATGTATGTGGTGTGCACCATTTTCCCCTCAACCATTCCCTTGGTGACCTTCTCAAAGAATTCCACCAGGTTAGTAGTCATGACCTTTACATGGCAAAGCCAAACTGGGTTGGTTCCAGTGTCAGTAGGTTGCCTTTGTCTTTGTTGATCAGTTCCATGATAATTGATTCAATGGCTTTGAATATTAGACTAGTCAAACTAATAGGTCTGTAGTTCTGGAGCTGGTTGATGGTCCACTCTTATGAAGTGGGATAACAGTTGCAGCCCTCCATTCTCATGTTACAAAGCCATCATCTTCTTGTTCACTCTGGTGAGTGGGGCATCTGTGTATCGTACAATGGAGTCCCTTATGACAAGAGTCTCAGGTAATGTGCTGGCTTGCCTTATAGGCTTTGCTCATGGGGCTCCACTGGGTGTAGGCATATATGTGGTGTATGATGTTGCTTTTGATGAGTGCTTCAGAGATTGCTGAAGATAGGCATTCATTGCCATTTATAGGCTTAGGAAGTCTTTGAGGTTTGGGAAGCTTGCATTTTTGTGCCTCAGCATAGGTTGGTCTGTGTGTGGTGGACACTGTGTGGTGGTAGGTTTAGCATGTGTATTCTTTGCAACCTTGTTTGCATGCAAGAATGTTGCCTCTAGTAAAATTGTGTATGTGCATCTCTCACATAAGTGCATTTCTCACATAATATGTTTTTTTTTAAGGATTAAGTGTTTGTCTGTGAACATGAGACAGTTGCTACTTTATCTCAGGATGCCCATGTCTACCAAACTAGCTGTTGAGACATTTGGAAATGGCCTGTCCATGTTGTCTGGGCCCTGAAACTGTGTTGTACAAAGGTATCCTTGGGTGGTCTCTAGGGTTTGGCACTACACTAGGGTAGATTGCACTAAAATGTTGATAGTAATTGCTGTTTAATGTGTAAACTAGCTGCTCTAAGCTTGTCTCAGTGCAGTAGCTTTCTTTTTGCCACACTAATTTACAGGTTCCAGTTCTAAGGGGAGATTTATAGATAAATTTCCTTTCTGGGCTTTTGTGTCTGTACAGGACCCTTCTAACCTCTTGAGGTAATACCAAGAAAGATTGATTGTAAGTGTAATGCTATAACAAAATATCTTAAACTACCTTGACACGGCAATTTCGGGTATTTGGGACCTTTAGAATGATTTAAAGGCAAAAGCAACAAATAAAATAATAGCCCTCTAAATAGTTAACTGAAGTGCAAAACAGTAAAATAAGTCACTTATATGCCAAGAATGGAAGAGGATTAACTCAAGACACCCTCTGAGTGTAGCGAGGGTGCCAAGCAGATGGAAGCTCTGACATAATGAGCAATAGACAACTTGTATTAAAAGGGCAATTTACTCAAGTGCAATACTGGGTGGCCACTTAGTATTATGGGTATATGGAAAACGGGTAGAAAAGTACTTAAATAGGTTACACAACAGACAATAATGAAAGAGGAGAGGTAGGGCTTGGAAGTCTAAGGCTTTTGAAGATGCAGTGGTGCAGCGGTAGCATTGTCGCCTCACAGCAAGAGGTTCTCCGGTTCGATTTTCGATTGGAGTGCTTTCTGTGTGGAGTCTGCATGTCCTTCCTGCATTCGTATGGGTTTTCTCTGGGTACTCCGGTTTCCTCCCACGTTACAAAGACATGTATCTGGAGTGTTTCTCCTGGGCCTCGCTGAAAATTGGCTTTGTCCAAGTTGGACTTTCCCAGTAAACAAATGTTAAATAAATAAGTGGTGTAAGCCAGAGATGCAACCTTTCTTAACCACAACAAGAAAAGGATGGAAGGGTTGGGAAAAATTCATTATGGAGCTCTAGTCCTGTGGTGAAAATTTCAGAAGCTTTTAGCGTAATGTCTTGGGGGAAGGGCAGACTCAAAGTACAGGGGAAAAGCAGTAGCAAGGTAAAGAGAAAGGCACTGGAATGCAACTTTAAGCAGATATATACAGCTATTAAAAGTACTGAAGCGCAAATTCTGGAGCAGGATTCATGGTACAAATTTACAAGTAACACTGTAATAAATGACCAAAAGAGGTTCAAATGTAACAGTAGATCTCAGTCCTGCCTCAACTGAGAAAGAAGCTACAAGACTGGGACCCTGACTGGGTTCAAAATACAAAAAGCTATCTTTTGCATATAATTCTACTAGTGGAAATAGAAGTGCAGAATTTTCTTCTTGAGACCCACATTAATTGTACAGCATTCTCCTCAGGTAAACCTGTTTATGCAATGAATTTGTGACAAATACAAGTTCATTAAATACTTTCCATATTGCATTCTTCCAAAGTATTTTGAAGTTCCACAGTTGTGGGGCTCAGGGCAGAAAAATCTTCATAGGAAATGCGTACAGAATGTGTGTAGTCCAGTTTATGAACCCAACAGTTCTAGCTTGTTTTAACTATTTTTCAGTACCATTTGTACTAGATGACCCGGTGGGGTCCAAGTCATTATTTAATATTCTGACAGTCCTCCATCTGACCACTGATGTCCTTCAAGGATGCATCTGCAGTCCTAACAAATGGGTTGTCCTGCCTCAGGCAGCCCTTCGGTCGGCCGGATTCCAAAGCCTGGGTCTGGCCTCGGCTGATGTCGCACTTCACCCGACGTCATAGCTGCTGTCGATTGGGTATAAAGGCATCAGCCGACGCCATTTTCCTCAGTCTTTCTTGCCGCGCGGTGCCCTAAGCAGAAGCTGTTCGCAAGTGCCGGTCGGTCAGATCCAGAGATTTCTACTACCGAAGACGTCTAAAAAGCTAAGTACCCCATTGGGGACTCTTTCTTGCCTCAGCCGATGTCAGAAAAAGTAAATAATTGTTTAACTTGTGGGAAACAAATACCTCATAAGGATTTCCACTCTTACTGCCTTCCTTGCTTAGGCCTAGACCACGATGTAGCAGCTTGTCTAGCCTGTGCTTCCTTCAACCGACGGACACTTAGACGTCGGTCGGAGTTTGCGGAGGAGTTTTTTGGTCCCGCTTTTGCTTACAAAATGCCGTCGGAGACTCCGACTTCACAAATAGCTAAAAAGCGTAAGGAAAAGGACCGACACTCGCGGTCCGCGGTTTCGGCCGAAACCACGGTTAAGCCAACCGCGAGTGTCTCTGTTTCGGCTGAAACCGAGTCCACGGTTCTTCCTTCGGCCGAAAGCATACCTCCTACAGCCGAGGCCTCACACAGCATGGCTGAATCTGCTACTGAAATTTCTCCTGCTGTTGCAGGCACCCAGGATTTATCAGATGCTATTCCTTTAGACATAACTACTCCTGCACGTGGAGCTGCTAGGCCCCCTGCATCCATGTCTATCAAGGCTTTCTCTAGGGCTAAAGCAGCTAAATCTTCTAAGGCCTTACCTACTAAAACCCCCTCGCACAGGCCTAGCTCTAGTTCCCAAATGCTCAGCCTGGCAGAGGATCTCATTTCATTGATCAGGGGATCCCAACCTCATCCTGACAGGGCCTCTCATCCCCCTCCAGAGAAGAGGCCTAGAGCAGAGCCCCCTGAACCAGTTACTACGGATTATTCCTCTGATGATTCAGAAAACTCAAATCCTCCAGAAGGCCCCTATTCTCCATATGAGGATTCTGACGCAGAAGACTCCATTCCTTCTGCCTCTCCTCCTGAGGAATTTTCTTTTGGGGAAACCTTGCATGCTATGAGGGAGCAATTTCAATGGCAGGGCCAGGATTTTTCAGATTCTAGGAAACGGCTAAGGACCTTTTTACTTTTGCCACAGCATAGGCCTTTAGCCATTCCTCCAGTACTAACAATTGTGGATGATGCATTCAATGATGCTTGTACTGCCCCTGACTCTCTTCCCCCGGCCCCTGCTAAGCCCGACAGATACTACAGGGTCCCGGACACACATTACCACTTGTATAAGGCTCCTATTGCAGACCCTGAAACTATTTCTCAGGGCCCTAAAGCTGTAGCAACTGCCAAAAACCCCCTCCCCTCTGAAAGAGAATCTAGAGCATTAGAGAGATGGGGTAAAAAAGTTTATACTTCTGCTACTCTTTCGGCTAGGGCCTTAAACTGTCAATTCCACATGATTCAGTATCAGGAATTTTTGTTAGATCAGCTAAATAAAAAACTATCCTCTCCTGAATCCTGATCCCTTCAGGATTTGGTACATAACACTCAGCAGGTCAGTAATCATTCCTTAAAATGTGGCTATGATGCACTGGAGGCTTCCTTTAGATCAGCTATGACTGGTACAGTGATCAGAAGGCATGCATGGTTAAAAGAGCAATCCTTACCAGACCATGTAAAGTCAAAGCTCCTAGATGCTCCCATGGAGAAACTCAGTTTGTTTGGCTCCCCTGCACAGCAAGTGTTAAAGAAGGTGGAAGAGAAAGCAAAATCTGTCCAAACAGTCAAGGATTTTTTTTACAGGTCCAGCCTCCTAGGTTTAGTAGAAATTGGCCTTCGAAGAATTGGTCCTTTCCAGACACTACCAGAGCACAGAGAGGCAGAAATAGGCGCTCAAGAGGCAGAGGTCAATCCAGAGGTGCCTACAGGGGACGTCAGTGGCAATCTAACAACCAGAGAAGTACTGCCACAGATCCACCTACAACCACTTCCACAGGACAGTCACAGTGACTTGGCTCTGATACCGCCTACCAGGGAACAACTGGAAGCACCCTTAGGCGGAAAGCTAGCCTTATTTTCAGTAAACTGGCATCACATTACAGGAGACAAATGGATTTTACAGACAATAGACAAAGGTTACAGGTTTCACTTCCATACTCTGCCAAGGAAGAGAGGAATGCCAAACCTGCCACCAAACCAAAAAACAAACGCTCTAGGACAAATCAACCACTTACTAAGGATGAGAGCTATAGAAAAGGTACCGGCTATGGAACAAGGACAAGGATTTTATTCCAGACTTTTCCTGGTGCCAAGAAAAGAAAACCAATGGAGACCTATTCTCGACCTGTCCACTCTGAACACATATCTCATTGTTCCAAAATTCAAAATGCTGACTCTACAGCAACTTCTTCCCATGCTGGGCAAGGAGTCTTGGCTGGTGACTCTAGATCTCAAGGAGGCATACCTGCATGTCCCTATTCGACCAGATTGCAGAAGATACCTCAGATTTCTTGCAGGATCAGAGCATTATCAATTCTCAGCATTGCCTTTTGGCTTATCTACTGCACCCAGAGTATTCACGAAATGCCTGGCATCAGTAATTGCTCATTGCAGGCTTCAGGGAATTCAAATTTATCCATACCTGGACGACTGCCTGATACAAGCGGACAACAAGATCAAATTAACAAAAGATTTGGAAACGGTTATTCACCTATTGCAGGCCTTGAGATACACAGTCAGCATAAAAAAGTCAAGGCTGTTACCATCCCAAAGGATTACATTCTTGGGTGCAGAACTGGACACATCAAATCAAATGGCATTTCTCACAGCAGAAAAGCAAAAACAACTACCTTTCTATTTCATGGCATTAACAACGCAGAACCAGCTTACAGCAAGGAAAGTACTGCAAGCCCTGGGTTACATGGCATCCTGCATAATATTGATCCCACATGCCAGACTACATATGAGGAAGTTACAATGGTACCTAAGGAATTTATGGTCTCAGCACAAGCACAGCCTAGAAACCCAAATTCCAATAATTCCATGCCTGAAGCAAGAATTCCTGTGGTGGGCCCAGGCCTGTCAGTTGAACAAAGGACTGCCCTTCCACAGACCTCACCCAAGCCAGACTATTACCACGGATGCCTCAGACCTCGGTTGGGGGGCACACATGGCAGACAAGTGTATACAAGGCCTATGGACACAGGACCAGCTGAACCTACACATAAATCAAATAGAGATGTTGGCAGTGAAACAGGCAATTCAGACATTCAGACCATTTCTTCAACAAGGTCATTTGCTGATAAGGACGGACAACACCACAGTTATGTGGTATATCAACAAACAGGGAGGCACACATTCATATCCTCTATGCCGGATGGCAATGGACCTGTGGAATGTGGCCCTGAACCTCAACATTCAGCTCCAGGCCATATTTGTGCCAGGAAAAGAAAATGTACTAGCAGACACCTTAAGCAGAACTACCACGGATGCCCACGAATGGATGCTGTATCCGGACATCTTCAAAACCATTACAGAGAAATGGGGGCTACCAGAAATAGACCTGTTCGCATCCCCACACAACCACCAATTGAGAAAATTCTGCACAAGGACATACCACCCACTTGCTTGGAAGGTGGACTCCCTATCCTTCAGTTGAGAAAACCTAACAGCATATGCATTCCCACCTCTTCCTTTGATGCACAAAGTGCTACTGAAGATCAAAGAAGATCACCCAAGGATCATACTGATAGCTCCAGACTGGCCGAGGCAGCATTGGTACCCGCTCCTGAGGAGTATGTCTCAGACACACGCATGGCCTCTACCCCTAGCTCCTTTGCTGCTAACACAGAACAACTTCAAGATCCTGCATCCAAACTTGAAAACACTGCAGCTAGCTGCTTGGAATCTTACATAAAACAAAATAACCCAAATTTATCTCAGAGGGTTAAAGACATTATCCTGGAGGCTCGCAGACCCTCCACAAGGAAGACTTATTCAGCAAAATGGAGAAGATACCTCATTTGGAGTACAGCAAAAGGAGAAAATGTATCATTGGCAAACATAGCTAACATCCTGGAATATTTAGCAGAGCTTTTCCACAATGGCCTGTCTTACTCCTCCATCAAGATTCATGCATCAGCAATTTCAGCAGACTATAACATGGATCCTCCAGTATTCTCTCATCCTCTACTCAGGCAGTTTCTGAGAGGAATTAAAAATGTAAAGCCTCCAAGGAAGCCACCTTTGCCTACATGGGACCTGAACTTTGTGCTAGAAAAGTTAACACTTCCCCCTTTTGAACCAGCAGCAACAGCAGAATTACAGTTCTTATCTTGGAAAACTGCTTTCCTGCTTGCAATCACTTCAGCAAGAAGGGTTTCTGAATTACAGGCATTAATGGCAGTACAGCCCTTCCTTATCTTCCATCAGGATAGAGTGTCCTTGAGAACTAACCCTACTTTTATGCCAAAGGTGGTCTCCAGGGTATCATTGAACCAAGCAATCCACCTGCCAACATTCTTCTCCAACCCACAGAACAGGGGGGAAAGACTACTGCATACCTTGGATGTACACAGACAATTGTGCTACTACCTGGACAGAACCAAGAACAATAGAAAAACTGACCAGGTTCTGGTAGCATATGCAGCAGGAATGGAAGGAAAAGCAATTTCAAAACAGACAATCTCAAAATGGATAGGAAATTGCATTAGATTTTGTTACTCCTTTCATGGAAAGACTACTCCAGAAAACATCAGACCTCACTCCACAAGGGCTACAGCCACTACTACAGCTTTCTTACGAGGAGTGGCTACCAAAGACATTTTAGAGGCTGCTACTTGGAGCTCCGTGCATACATTTGCCAAGCATTATAATCTGCCTTTATACTCCAGCATTATAATCTGCCTTTATACTCCAGATCCCGAGCAGGTTTTGCCACTGCTGTCTTGCAAGGGATCTTAACTACACCATAATCTTCTTAGTGCCTCCTCCCCCAGTTTGGCTATGGTATTCTACCCATTTGTTAGGACTGCAGATGCATCCTTGAAGGACATAGTACAGTTTTGTACCTACCATAAATGTAGATGTCCGAGAGGTGTGCATCTGCAGTCAGGATTACCCACCCTCCTTCCCCTCTGTGGTACTCCTAGGGTATTTGCCCATCTTGTAGCTAGCTGGGGGAATCTATTATGGTGTATTTGTTTGTATATATATGTACATACATGTTTATTTTTGTTTGCTCTCTACTGTTTGGAATCATTTTCATTTTTCCAAATTTAGCCTTCCTAGAGGGCACCTGGCATCTGGGGCAAGAAACACTGAGGAAAATGGCATCGGCTGATGCCTTTATACCCAATCGACAGCAGCTATGACGTCGGGTGAAGTGCGACATCAGCCGAGGCCAGACCCAGACTTTGGAATCCGGCCGACCGAAGGGCTGCCTGAGGCAGGACAACCCATTTGTTAGGACTGCAGATGCATACCTCTCGGACATCTACATTTATGGTAGGTACAAAACTGTACTTTCCTTCCCATCTCTCTTAAGGTTGCCACCTTTTCAAATGCCCAAAGTGGGACATTTTTGGTACAAACATCAGACTTTGCAGGCCAAAACATACCCACGGCCAGTACAAATGACAAAACTTCACTTTTTTGCCTAAATAAAAGCTTATTTTTGTAGCATTTTAGTTGTTTATTCTGTTTTGTATAACATTTAGGTGTTTCAGATACAGAATAACTGTTTTATGCACCTGTTACATAAAATATGGGAAATAATTTTGTCCTAAAATCTCAGGACATTTGCCATTTTTACAATTTTTTTGCAGGACACAACTGCCCAAAGAGGGACTGTCCCTCGCAAAGTGGGACAGGTGTTAACCCTAATCTCTCTCTCTTGGCTTAAACAGGATTACCTTTCTCTTGAAGACATCCAGGACTATGTGCTTCGGCTGAACTTTTATGCTTGAAAAGGGAGAATGGCCATGATTAATTCCTCACTGAAACACTTTCTACCTGCTCATTGTCTGATGCTGCTCAACTCACATGGGCCTCTGAGACCTGCTAATATTCCCTTAACACCCACAGTGACTCCTATGAGTCTGTAAATGTTTTTTGCTTCTTGGTGGAAGACTTCATATTTTCAATTTCAAATATTTCTGCTTACATATTTGCATCATTGGATATCTGTACTATAATTTTGCTATAAATGTCCGTGCACCACTACAAAAACATTTCTTTCCTGGCTTGCACAGGTATAAGAGTAAACGCTCTTATCTCATATGTTGCAGCCTGCACTATCACGTCAAGTACCAGAACATACATCCTGTGGACTTTCTCGCTATTGCAATCTCATTGTCTGGGATTGTTGACCATTCGCTCAAGAGCTCTGCACAAACATCACCTTATCCTTTCATCTTCACCGGCCTTAAGTTCTTACAGCAGTTCTGATCCTCTCGACTCCCATTATTTTTTGTTCCAGTAACTCTTTCTTACTTGATTGTGAGTCTGTTTTTCTTGTAAGTCCTTTTGCACTGCTACCAATGTGTTTGGCTGCAGAGCAAGAGAGCATCTGTTCTGTCTTGTTGAGTCTGTTGCCAGTTTGATTGACATAGTCAGCAAGTTTTGCTTTGATAAGGTTCAGTTTAGCAAGTATGATGTCATGGTTGCATGTTCAGAGAGAGTCATATCTGCATCTCTGTTTCTGTTGGTTCCCTTTGAACATAAACCATTGTTGAGTTATATACTAAACCGCTAACTCTTTTTTTTTTTTTGTTACAGTATCAGAACCTACATTTTGCTTGCAATATAAATAGGACATGCTGGAGAAAAAGATATGATGTTCTTCGTCTCACATTGCTGCAGTCATGACCTGTGGGTAGTCCGCTGTCCTCGGTCGGCCCGAATACCAAAGGGCTAGGCTGGCGTCGGTCATTGTCGCTTAGAGCTGACGTCAGTACGCAGTAGTACTTAAGCGCATGACCGACGCCATATCAGTCTTTCTTGCCGCGTGGTCCGAAGCAGAAGCAGTGTTTGCGAGTGCCGTTCGGCGTTCTGAAATTTTCATTTACCAAGTTTCAGACCGAAGACCAAGTTGGGCTAAGTACCCCGTTGGGGAAATTTTTGTTTTTTCTTGCCTCAGTTATCCGGATGTCAGATAAAGTTAATAATTGCATTTCTTGTGGGAAACAGATACCTCATAGGGATTATCATTCTCTCTGTATTCCTTGCTTAGGGCCTGAGCACGACGTAGTCGGGTGTCGCTTTTGTGCTAGATTTAATAAGCGCACCATTAAGCGAAGGTTAGACTGTGCCAGGCTTGTTTTCGGTAAGCGATGTAACTATAACATGCCATCGGATCCTCCGACGCCCGCTACCACTAAGAAGCGTAAGGATAAATCTTTGAGATCTAAACCGGATGAGTCATCCGTTGCGGACGCCGGTTCTTCGGAGCCTCCAGTTGAATCTATGGATCCTGCCGAGGGTTCGGCTGAATCCCAGGGGGAACCTTTACTTTTACAGGAGTTGGCCTCTCAGGAGTTAGGACAGGTCGAGGGTGCTTCTCAGGTTTCAGTAGTTCCATCCTTACAAAAGGTTATTAGGCCTTCTACTTCAGTGGCTAAAGGCCATGCTAAGGCCAAACCTGGTCTTGTTGGACCTGGTCATTCTTCTAGCTCTCCAGCCCCTGTTCCTAAAAAACATATGTTGAAAATGGCGGAGGACTTGATTACTTTGATCCGGGGTTCTATGCCCCCCCCAGAGAAAAGGCCTAGGGTGGAGGCAGATTTAGAGGGAATGGATCATTCCTCGGACTACTCTGATTCCTCAGCTGAAGAAATTCAGGATTTTCCTTCCTATTCTGATTCGGATGCAGAGGACTCCTGTCCTTCTGCTTCTCCTCCAGAAGATTTTTCCTTTTCTGAAACTTTACATACCATGAGGGAGCATTTCAAGTGGGAAGGTCAAGATTTTTCAGATTCTCAGAAAAGGCTTAGGGAATTTTTGTTTCTGCCACAACATAGGCCCTTGGCTATTCCTCCTGTCTTAGATGTTGTTCAGGATGTTTTTTCTGAATCTTCCCTTAATCCTGATTCTCTGCCTCCGGCCCCTGTTAAGCCTGACAGGTATTACAGAGTTCCAGAAGCACATAAGTACTTGTATAAGAGTCCTAGGGCTGATCCGGAAACCATTATTCAAGGCCCTAAGGGTGTTAGGGCTTCTGTGGCTAAAAATCCAGTCCCTTTGGATAAAGATTCTAGGGCGTTAGACAGGTGGGGGAAAAAGTGTACACCTCCTCTACATTAGCTATGAGGGCTTTGAATTGCCAATTTCATATGCTGAAGTATCAGAACTTTTTATTAGGCCAATTGAAATCTAAGGTGGATGCTTTATCTGAGGGTATAGAGTGTAAGGAGCTCCAGGAGTTGGTTCATGCATCAGATCAAGTTGGCAAGCATTCTTTGCAGTGTGGTTTTGATGCTCTTCAGGCTTCTTCTAGGGTGGCTGCTACAGGTTCAGTTATTCGTAGACATGCCTGGCTTAAGGATCAAAATTTGTCAGAACATGTAAAGGCTCGAATTTTGGATGCTCCTCTTCAATCTGAAGTTCTTTTTGGTCCTCCTGTGGAATCAGTTTTGAAAAAGATGGAAGATAAGGCTAAGTCTATGCAGACGGTCAAGGATTTTTTGCAGGTGCAGCCCCCTAAGTTTAGTAGGAATTGGCCTGCTAGGGGATGGTCTTATCCTTCTTCGGATTATCAGCCTAAGGGCAGGTCTAGACGTGGTAGAGGCAGGGCTCACGCTCAGGGTTCCTTCGAGTTCTCCTGCACAGTCTTCTGGTGAGGGCAGGGGTCAGCCCTTTCGTAAGCAGACCCAATGACCTGTATCTTCCGCTGCCAGACCCTCCCTTACTGGCAGCTCCTCTAGGAGGAAAGTTGGGACTTTTCAAAGAAAACTGGAATTTGATCACCCAAGACAAATTGTTAGATATAATAAATCGAGGTTACAAGTTTTATTTTCACACTTTTCCTCCTTTCAAAGGCATGCCGGATGTGCCTCCTCAGCAAAGGCTGGAGGCTCAGAAGCAGATTTCTTTACTTTTGCAGATGGAGGCAATTCAGGTGGTCCCTCCTTCAGAAGTAGGCCTAGGATTTTATTCCCGTCTATTCCTGGTGCCAAAGAAAGGAAACACTTGGAGGCCAATTCTGGATTTGTCCATTCTCAACACCTACCTAGAAATTCCAAAGTTCAAGATGTTAACATTACAACAACTTCTGCCTATGATAGGCAAAGATCATTGGATGGTAACCCTGGATCTCAAAGAGGCCTATCTTCACATCCCTATCAAGCCCAGCTGCAGGAGATTCCTGAGATTTTGGGCTGGTACTTCACATTATCAATTCTCTGCATTGCCCTTTGGCTTATCTACTGCGCCCAGGGTGTTCACAAAAGTTCTGGCTCCTGTGATTGCTTTCTTCAGACAGGGAGGAATACAAATTTATCCTTATTTGGACGATTGCCTGATTCTTGCTCAAAACAAAGACAAATTACTACAGCATCTACAGTATGTAATGACAGTTTTAAGGTGCCTAGGGTATACTGTGAACGAAGTAAAGTCCAGTCTAGTGCCCTCTCAGGACATGTGCTTTCTGGGTGTGAGACTGAATACAGCCTCTCAGATGGCATTTCTGACCCCGGACAAACAAAGAACTCTTCC
The DNA here is from genome assembly GCF_019279795.1 of Protopterus annectens. Classification (NCBI taxonomy): domain Eukaryota; kingdom Metazoa; phylum Chordata; order Ceratodontiformes; family Protopteridae; genus Protopterus; species Protopterus annectens. The sequence continues at coordinate 1,546,030,190 of NC_056745.1, read as the reverse complement.
TCTCTACTTCCAGCAGTTATCAGTAATGTCCAGGCTGACTGCAAGGACATTCCTCCAAGCCTTGGGGTTCATGGCATCTTGCATTCTAGTACTTCCCAATGCCAAACTGCATATGAGGAAGCTACAATGGTATCTCAAAAGTGTGTGGGCTCAACACTGCCACAGTTTGGACACTGTCATTCGGATTATACCTTGCATCCAGAAAGAATTACTTTGGTGGGCTCAGCAATGTCACCTAAACAAGGGACTCTCTGTGTCCAGACCAGAGGCGAGTCAGATCCTAACGACGGATGCCTCAGACTTGGCTTGGGGAGCACACTTCAATGGAAAATGGATACAAGACATGTGGCCTCCCAAACTACTACATTTGCATATCAACATGAAGGAGATGTTAGCAGTTCAATTTGCTTTGATGGCATTCAAGGAACTCCTTCAGCCAGGACAGGTGTTGATACAAACAGACAACACAACAGTCATGTGGTACATCAACAAGCAGGGGAACCCATTCCTACCCTCTTTGCAGACAAGCAATGATTTTATGGGAGACTGCTCTGGGTTTGCGAATCAATCTTCAAGCAAGGTTTCTGCCAGGAGCACAGAACTCCCTAGCAGATATTTTGAGCAGACAAATGGTGGATCCCCACGAGTGGAAACTGGATCCTCAGATTTTCAAACAATTGACTGTGGCTTGGGAACTCCAGACATAGATCTATTCGCTTCCCCACTGAATTTTCAACTTCCAAAATTTTGCACAAAGATGTTCCACCCAGATGCTTGGAAAGTGGATGCTCTGTCTTTCAGTTGGAACAACCTTCACGTTTATGCTTTTCCTCCTCTGCCTCTTCTCCCAAGGTACTCTTGAAAGTCAGACGGGACAAGCCTTGCATGATTCTAATAGCACCAGACTGGCCACGTCAACATTGGTATCCTCTGCTGAGGAGTTTAATCCAGGAGCCTCCTTGGCCTCTGCCACAGATTCCTCATTTGTTGTCCCAGTCAAACATTCATTTTCTCAATGTTCAGGTGCAGTCCCTCCATCTGACAGCCTGGCGTATTCTGTGATGGAGCGGTGGGGTCTCAGCTTCCTCAACAGGTTTTAGATGTCATTTTGGAAGCTAGGCGGCCTAGCACTAGAAAAGTTTATGCTGATAAATGGAAGAGATTTTTTCTTTGGAGCACTGCAAAGGGTTTTGATGTTTCAGTGCCTAATTTGAGTTTTGCACTACAGTACCTTACTGAATTACTGGACAAGGGTTTGTCATTCTCTTCTGTGAAGGTTCATGCTGCAGCCATTTCTGCTCACTATGATTGTGACCCTCCTTTATTTTCCCATCCTTTGTTCAAACAATTTCTTAGAGGGGCAAAGAATACAAGACCCCCACGTAGAGCTCCTACTCCTTCCTGGGATCTCAATTTTGTTTTGGAGAAACTTACTTTACCTCCTTTTGAACCTGCAGCTACGTCTGAACTGAAGTTTTTGTCTTGGAAGACTGCTTTTTTGTTGGCCATTACTTCTGCCAGGAGGGTATCTGAATTGCAGGCTCTCATGGCAGTAGAACCTTTTTTGATATTCCATAAGGATAGAGTTTCTTTGCGGACTAACCCTACTTTTATGCCTAAAGTGATTTCTAGTGTGACCTTGAATCAGTCTATTCATTTGCCTGCTTTTTATGCTGAACCCCAAAATAAAGGGGAAAAAGTCTTGCATTCTTTGGATATCTATAGGCAGTTACGTTACTACTTGAACAGAACTAAGGAGTTCAGACAGACTCAACAGTTATTTGTTTCTTTTGCTTTGAGTTCACAGGGGAAAGCTGTTTCTAAGCAAACTATTTCAAAGTGGATTGGTCATTGTATTGCCTTTTGTTATTCTCATCATGGGAAGGATGTCCCTGCTGGGATCAGGCCTCATTCTACTAGGGCTACTGCCACTTCTACTGCTTTTTTGAGGGGTGTAGCTACTAAGGATATTTTGGAAGCAGCTACTTGGAGTTCTGTACACACTTTCACTAAGCATTACCATCTCCCTCTCTATTCCAAGTCCAGGGCTGGGTTTGCCACTGCAGTTTTACAGGGCATGTTAGCAGCCCCTAATTCTTTGTAATTTGCCAGCCTCCCTTTTCCTTTGCTTTGGGATTCTACCCACAGGTCATGACTGCAGCAATGTGAGACGAAGAACATAGTACAGTTTTGTACCTACCATAAATGTAGATGTTCGAGGATCTACATTGCCGCAGTCCAATTTTCCCTCCCTCCTTCCCCTCTATAGGCTGGGGTTCATTTGGAGATATTCTTTACTTACACACTGGGGGTTGTTGGGTATTTCCTATTTTTGGCTTTGGCCTTTCCTTTTAGGCCTTCTGACATCTGGGGCAAGAAAGACTGAGGATATAGCGTCGGTCATGCACTTAAGTACTACTGCGTACTGACGTCAGCTCTAAGCGACAATGACCGACGCCAGCCTAGCCCTTTGGTATTCGGGCCGACCGAGGACAGCGGACTACCCACAGGTCATGACTGCAGCAATGTAGATCCTCGAACATCTACATTTATGGTAGGTACAAAACTGTACTTTTCTCAGAGAATTCCCATTCTCTGGAACAGACTCCCCATCTGTGTGAAGCAGAATTCCTCCCTAACCCTATTTAATCACAACTTGGACCGATGGATGGGTGATCAGAAATACACCCCTGGTCTAGCACCTATGTCTTTGACAGTGGCAGTCAGTAAATCACATTTGGGTTGCACTGCTAGGCTTATAAGGGCCCTAGTGGTTGTTAGCCTAGTGTACACCTGCGAACCTATGACATTTGTAGTTAATAACAGTTAATCCAGATTAGGTTATAAAAAGAGGAGAGAGTTTGGAGAGGTAAGGAAAAGCCTGCAGTACATGTGTAATGGCAGAGTTAAAGGCAGAAAGTGGACTTTTGATTGTGAAGTACACTGTAGATGCATAATATAAGAAGGAGTGCAGTTGTGAGGATGAAATAAGGAATGAGAATAAGTTGGATGAAAAAGCTGTGCTAGGCGTAACAAATGACAAGCTAAATAAGAGATTCTGCCAGTAAGGAGAGTAGAGAAAGTATATTTCCAGCTTTTACTACAAATGTAATGACATTGTGCAGTTAATTATAACATTAGCTTTAAGTTAAAACATGAAATATTAATTGGTTGATGAAACCAAGCATTTTTGCTAGACTGAGAATTGAGCCTGGTATTAGTTGATGATAGAATTTTTATGCACTTTTGATTTAGTGATAACTGTGTTCTGGAGTAGGAAATGTAAGAAGTATTTACAGTTGACCTGAATGGAAAGGATATTGTAATTGTATAATTGTACTGATGTTGATGTCTGTATGGCAGCAATAAAAGTATCTGTTGTTAAAAAAAAAACATGTAGTTACCTGAGAAAGTAGAAGAGAGCACAGAAGTACAAACAAGATAACCTTCTACACGACCTTGTATGTACTTCATGATTGTATATTTGTTTAAAAATACTTATTTTCAACAGACAAATATTCTTTCTATATATTTAAATTTTACTTCCATCTTTATATAAGACTGTTTAGCCTTGTTATGCTATTTGACTTGTAGCTACATGCTACGGATCTGTGCCCTTTGAAGGCATGTCTGCAGTTTTCCTTTTGAAGATAGGTCTGTGTCAGATGTCTAACAGGAGGAAATCTTTTCTGACTAGAGACCTTCAGTTTCATTGTAATCTTATAGGTTCATAGGTGTGTACTAGGCAAATGGCCTTGGAGCCTTTACAAGCCTAGCCCATAGGATTACCCTGGCATAGTGCCACCCGACCTTAGTTCCCAGTGCCTCTGTCGACTAGAGCCACTGGAATGATCCCCGGGATGAATTCTCTATTTCCCATCCACTCATCAAGAATTCTCTGAAAGAGGGCCAGTGAGGTGCTCTGTTTGACATGTATGGGAAGTCTATTCCATAGCATGGGCAGTCTCTGGGTTATGAACCTGTCCCTCCAGCATGTTCTGTTGATTGTGGTAATGAGGTTGAGGTCTCTGGAGTGTGTGGTGCAGAGGGACAGGGATTTCTTTAGATTTAGCATTTCTAACAGAGCTGGGTCACACATAGCTTTGTAAGTCAAGCAGAGATCGCCTCTAAGTAGGTGATATGAGACAGAGAATATTTGTAGTTTTTTTGAGTCTGTCCATATAGGACAAGTGTTTAAGGACTAGGATCCTCTTTATGAGGTACTTTTGCGGCCTCTGCAGTTGTTGCAGGTGTCTAGTGAGGTACATGCCAAATGGGGCATTGTACTCGATGATTGGCCTAATGAGGGAAAAGTAGAGGGAGACAATGACTTCTTTCTTCCTGGATGGAAAACCCTTAATAATGAGATGTGCCACATAGAAGGACATTTCTGACCACAGTGGCAATGTGGTGGTCAAAAGAGAGGTTGCTGTCAACCTGTGTTCCCAGATCTCTTATAATGCCTTCTGTGTTCAGTGGACTACCATTGATGTGGTAATTCATTGGAACTGTGTTTTTCCCAAAGGGAATGACGACACAGTTTTTGGCATTGAGCTTAAGGCCATGGTTCTGACACCAGTCGTTGGTCTCAGTGAGGCCTTTCTCTAGTATGTCAACATCACTTGGGGAGTTAATAATGGCTCCCAACTTGCAATCGTTTGTAGACGTTGTCAGCCAGAGTCCCTTCATGTTGGCCTGGACTTCTGAGAGGTAGATACCAAACAGGAGAAGGACCCAGGACCGATCCCTGTGGGACTCCACTTGTGGCTGGTTGGCAGTCTGACTTGGAGTCAACTACTTTCACACTGTGGGTTCTATCTGTGAGCCCGTTTGTAACCCACCTAGTGATATAGGGGTTGATGCCTAGCTTAATGAGTTTTTCTGCTTCCTGAGTGGGGAATGATGTCAAAGGCCTTGGCCAGATCAAGGTAGGCTGTATGAACCACCTTGCCTTCATCCACAGCACAGGTGACTGACTCAAAGAAGTCAACCAAGTTGAGCAGGCATGATCTACCCTTCACAAAACCAAACTGTGTGGGATCCAGAGTTTGGAGATTCCCTTATATCCTTGTTTATTAGGTCCAGGATGATGCGTTCCATAGCTTTGCATATCAGACTTGTCAGGCTAATGGGGCGATAGTTCCCAGGGTTTGTAGTCGCTCCTCCTTTGTGGAGAGGGATGACTGTAGCAGTGCACCATTCAGTAGGGGCAAAGCCTGAGCTGAGGCTGTGATTGAACAGGGCACCCAGATGAAGTGCCAGTTCACTCTGTAGTTCATGTAGAACACAGCCAGGGATATTGTTAGGTCCCATAGAAGCTGTATTCTTGGCCTTGGACAGTGCTGTTTTAACCTGTGCAGCAGTAATACTGGGTACCTGGCAATCTACTGGTATTTTGATTGGTCCTTTGGGGGGGGGGTAAAGTTGGCTCTGAATCTTTGGCCAGTATATTGGCTATATCTGTTGGCTCAGTGTAGGAGGGTACCATTGTGCAGAAGCTCAGATCAAATCTGGTTATTGCCATGGAGATTCTTTACATAACTAAAGAAGGCCTTGTGGTTGTCTTTGCTATCTGCTGCAGTTCTGTTTTCATAGCTAGCTTTAGAGGATTTGATGAGGGATCTCAACATTTTGTTGAGGCTGATAAGGGAGTTCTTCCAGTCTTGGGACATCACCTTATTCCGCATCAGTTTCCTCCTTGTGTTATAGAGTTCCTTCCTCCTGTATGGGAACTTGAGGCCCAGGCAAGGATCACTCCTTGGTCCCATTATGGGTGCTTTTCTTTTAGTCTTTGTGACACTTTTCCTCCACCTGTTTATCTTGATGCAGGGTCTACACAATGTAATTATAAGCAGCACCTTGAATCATCTGGCTGTGGGGCCAGGGTTATGTGAAATGAGGCTTCATCCACTAGAGGCTGTAACAAAGCTCCACTGAACTTGTCAGCCATTGTAGAGGAGGAGTCACAGGGGGAGCTATTAATCTTCACATTCCAGGAGTAAGAAAGCAGGATCTAATTACAGTCTTTGTGGGAACTATCAGTGTTTTGTAGTCCTATCGTGCCTTCATTCTTACTGATCCGACTCTGCCTCTTTACAAGCTCGAAGTCTTCTAGTTGGCTCATGGCTAGGTAGGTATCCCATGGTGCACCAGTACAATCCCCAGATCTCATTTGCCGCGTCATCGAGTTTGGATGTGCTTCTTCTTGGCCATGGCTAAGTCTTACACATTTTATTCAAGAAATTTGGATCAATCTTCTATTTCACATTTTGATAGTGTTATATAGCATTGTATAGTTATAGATAGTATAGTCTTTGCAGTTAGAATAGTTAGCGTTTATTAGAGCGCCATTTGTGTGCAATTTCTTTAAGTACAGTCGGCCGTTGGCCTTATAGTACTTTGTATCCTGTGTGCCAGTTTTCACTTGGTTGATACATTACTGTTTTCATTCTTTTGATATTAATAGTTGTAGGCACCTTTTGCGCTTAGTTTAGGCTGTGTGTGCTTGTTTAAATGGTTATAAGTAATAACCATTTTGTGGAGCTTTCCACTTGCTGATATTTCCTGTTAGCAGTGTCGCAGACAGAATGAGGTTCTGTTGACCTTGTTCTTTGTATTTTCCACAAATTAGACTGTATTCCAGTTCTGTTGTGCATGCGAGTTTCTCTACTTGTTTCTGTACCCCCTAGGTCTGTTTTAGTTAGAAGACCTAGTTTCTCTTTCTTTCTTACCCGGGCTAGGCCCGTTCTAAGTTAGAGGACCTAGTCCTCATGGTGTTTCTTTACTGGTTCCTGTAGGGCTAGGCCTGTTTAAGTTAGAGGACCTAGTCCTCCCACTTTCTTTCCTGTGTGTGTGTGAGAGTTCATCTTCTGTGAGATGTCTAAGGAAGGCAAGGACCGTAAGCCATCTGGCTTTAAAAAATGCACAAAATGCTCACAGAAGATGTCCATAGTGGATGGCCAAAATAACTGCGTTTACTGTCTTGGGGCCATCCACTTACAGGAAACTTGCTTATCTTGCCACTCTTTTAGTGCTAGGGTGTTGCTAGAAAGAAAAAAATAAGCTTATTCTAAAAGGTCTCCTAAAGCCTTCTTTTGAGGAAGATCTGGCTAGTTCTTCCTCCTCTGCTAGATTGCAGGGATCTAAAAAGGAAAAGTCCAAATCCTCTAAGAGGCCCTCCCCTGCACCGGCTGGTGTCTCGGAGCCGCCTCTTAAAATTACTAAGCCTGACAAATTTACTGTCTCATCGTACCCACTGAATTTGGAGCTGATTGAGAGTTTTACTACTGTGGTTACAGGGTCGGCACCATGTAGTTCGGAGCCGACCACTGAGAGTATTCAACGAAGCCGGTCTATGGACCCTTTACTGATCTCCCCTACATTAAAGTTACCTATACTGCAGAGATCCTGTTCTCCTACTCTGTCCTCCAGGTCTTCCAGGAGTTTATGGGAAGAAGATGTGGAGAGGGTAGTGCTGAGACTTCTGAAGTCATCTGCCTCACCTAAATTGTTGTTGGCACCAACCCAGTCAGTTCCTGGGCCACTTGAGTCCGTCCCTCCTTCGGTGATTCCTCCTCCGAACCATGCTGGTCTTTCGGAGCTGGAGTGTTTGGTACCGCTGGTGGAACCCTCGGTTCCAGCTCCCCCTGAGGTTGTTTCTGAGCCTAGTTCCACTCCAACACTCTTGGTGCCGTCTGTGGTGTCTAGGAGCCAAAGCTCCCTGGTCAACCCCGACAGGGATGCCTGGAACTGAACCTCTTCAGTTCCGAGCCTTCCTCTCGGCGCATTGACGTGGGTGAGCTCGGACCCTACGTCTATCCCTGTGCCGATGGCTCTGGAACCCTTGGCATCCTCGGTCTCCGGAGCCGGAGAGGTCAGCATTCGAGATGAGGAGTGTGCTGTCCCGATCTTCAGCTCCTACCATGGGTACCAACACTCTCCCCGCTAGGGCACCTACTTCTGTCTCAGCTCCTATCTCTCTCTGGACAGCAGAGACCCGCAGCCTCAGGATCCACCGGCTGGTAGCCCCCATTCTTCCACTTTTCCGAGACCCCCCCAGAATATCCTTCCAAGGAGCCCCCACGGAAGAGAACATGCAAGCGGAAGCATGTAGACTCCCAGGATGAGTCTCTTACCTCAGACACTGGCCTCGAGGAGTCAGAAGGGTCCCCCAAGTTGTCCTCTGATGTCTCCTTCTTGGACATTCTGGAAATCCTTAAGCAGAGGTGCAGCTGGCCCACTGTCACCCCTTCTGATGAGGAGTCAGTGTACCTGAAGGCTTTCGGATCTCAATCTTCCACCTCTTGGGTGTCTCCACCCTTCGACGAACTGATGGAGCTAGTTAGTTGGAACGTGTGGGATACTCCTGATGCCATGGAGTCAGTCCCCAGGAGACCAAATAAGTTTCTTTCTGTGCCCAGGGAAAAGGAATTTTTGTCTAAAGGTGTTCCCGTAGATGCCATGGTGGTGGCGGCTGCCACTAAGAAGGAACTAGAGGAAACCTCTTCTTCTGTCCATCCGCCGATTAAGGAGTCTCGAACGATGGACAGATAAGGGAAGCATATCTTCTCGTCAGTGGTATTTACTCTTAGATCGCTGAACTACCTTATACACTTCACGAGGCTTCAGAGAAGTCTCCTTAAGGAGTTAGGAGATTCCCTACAAGGTACATGTACTGAGAGAGGCCCTGACAAGGTGTCTGCGCAGTTGTCCACCTTGAACTCTATTGTCAACTCGTCCATGAGGCTTATCTCATATGCAGCCAATTGAGCAAGTAGAGCAGTGGGTTCAGGAATTTCCCTAAGATGTCATTCCTGGATGCGTTTGTGTAATTTTGCGGAACCGTTCAAGTCTACCTTTACCAATGCCCCCTTTGACGGTTCTTCATTGTTTGGACCCAAGGTAAAGGACACACTTACCCGGTGCAAGTAAGAAGGAAAAAACACACACTGCCATGGGAGTACGTTTTACTGTCCCCTGTAGACCATACCACGAGGGTCAGAGAGGTGGTAAAATGTGGTTCAAGAAGTTCCAGAGGTTTTTCCGATATGCATAGGGTGACTCCTCCTTCAGAGGTAGAGGAGGAGGAGTAAATGGTAGATGCTGCCCTAGAGGCAGGGGCAGACCACAAAACCAGGGAGGCCACAATTCATTTTGGGGCCGGCCTTACCATCGCTCCTGATGTGAGGCCTGACTGTGCTTCTCTGGAGCTGGTTGGAGGTTGCATTTCTTTGTATCCAGAAGCCTGGCTAAGTATCACTCAAGACAAATGGGTACAAAGAATTATTACCAGAGGTTATGTTATACCCTTTTCTCTGCCACCCTATGTTCCCAAGAGAATCCCGGATGTTCCACCCAATCACAGTGATCAGGCAACTGTGGAGGTCAAAAAGCTGCTAGCAAAAAGAGTCATCCAAACCGTCCCAGCAGACCAAATAGGATCCGGAACTTACTCCAGATTCTTTAGTGCCAAAATGTACAGAGGAGTGGAGGCCCATCTTGGACCTCAGCAGATTGAACGAATCAGTAAAGAAGGACAAGTTCCGGATGGTGACACTGCAGTCTATACTCCCGTTACTAGGAAAAGACACTTGGATGTGCTCAATAGACCTCCAAGACACTTACTACCACATAAAAATGGACAGGGCATCAAGGAGTCATCTACGCTTCCTGCTGGTTGCCAGTCATTACTAGTTTTGTGCTCTGCCCTTTGGTCTCACCACAGCCCCCAGGGTGTTCACCAAGTGTATGGCAGTAGAGACAGCTGACTTGAGATGTCGAGGATTCTAGGTGTTTCCATATCTGGATGACTGGCTCCTGACCGCCCCCAGCAGGAATCTACTTCTTCAGACCAGAGATGCTACCATTCAACTTTGTGCCCAATTGGGGACTTCTATCATTTGGGAAAAATCTGCCTTATTGCCCTCTCAATTTGTGAATTTTATAGGTGCAGAGATAGACACAGTAGACATATTGGCTCATCTTTCAGTAGAAAGGGCACAGAATCTGGTTCTTCAAATTCAACATCTTCTCCCCCTACGAAAGGTCAAGGCCAAGACTATTCTGAAGCTTCTAGGGACCATGGCTTCCACCATATTACTAGTGCTAGCCAGACTACACATTAGAGTTCTTCAGTGGCTGCTGTCATCCCAGTGGTCCTTTCAACACCTACCATTATCTCATCACATACTGCTGACAGACTCTTGCAAGAAGGACCTCATTTGGTGGACTCAACCCAACCAGTTAACCACGGGCACTTCATTTGTCCCCCGCCAACCCATTGCCACTGTGACCACGGATGCCTCACAGATAGGGTGGGGGGGCATTATGTAGGCAGGACTGTCCAAGGCACATGGCAAGATCATGAGGCTTACCTGCATATCAACGTTCTAGAGATGAGGGCGGTGCTCCTGGTGTTGCAAGCACTTCAAGACCTTCTGCCTCTTGGGACGATTGCGATACAATCAGACATGTTGGTAGTATGGTATATCAACAAATAAGGTGGAACCAGATCATACTCACTCTGTCGAGAGGCCATTCGAGTTTGGAAGTGGGCAATATCTTCCCAGTGTTTTCTGGTGGCAACGCACATTCCAGGGACGAGCAGCGTGATAGCCAACAAGCTCAGCAGGGCGATCTTGATGCCTCACGAGTGGTCTCTGAAACAGGAAATAGCAGAGCAGATTCTTCGCAGATGGGGACAGCCTTGCTGCAATCTCTTTTCCAGCCCATTCAATGCCAAATGCAGCAGCTATTTCTCCCTCATCCCCCCTCCGGGGGAGTCACCGAGAGGCGCACTTGTTCACGATTGGCCTCTGGGTCTCCTTTATGCTCTCCCTCCTTTTCCTCTCATACCCAAGGTTATTCAGAAAGCAAAACAGCTGGGAAGCAAACTGATCCTCATTGCTCCTTACTGGCCTTGTCAGGTTTGGTTCCCCTTTTTCGGGCCTCTTCTCCTAGGCAGTCCTTGGATTCTGGACCCAGTGCCAGATCTCGTGATGCACATGTCAGGCTCGCTTCATCCTGCTTTACACACCCTCAATTTGACAGCTTGGCTGCTCCAGTTCCATCCCTAGTCAGGCTTCACGACTTCTCACCCTCCGTGACTCATATCCTAACGTCCTCTCATAAACTCTCCACTAGGAGACTATATTCCAGTAAATGGAGGAGATTCTCTATCTGGGCTGAGAAAAAGAATGTTGACCCTTATGCTGCCTCCATTCCAGTGGTTTTGGAATTCCTGTCTGAGCTTTTCCACCAGGGATCTGCGGCTGCCACTATCAGGGTTCAGTTGGCAGCAATTTCTAATTTTCATCTAGGCATACAAGATTCTAATCTGATGTTACATAGGCTGTGCAAAACCTTCCTCAAAGGTGCCACTTTAACACCCCCATTTCAAGAGCCTGTTGCTTCATAGGATTTGAATTTTGTGCTATCCAAACTGACATCTCCACCCTTTGAGCCTTCTCATTCATTGCCTTTGAAATTTCTGTCTTGGAAGACTTTGTTTCTGGTGGCTATCACATCTGCCAGACTGGTGTCAGAGTTACAAACATTGTCTGTAAAACCCCCTTATCTGATTTTTCACAAAAACAGAGTATCTCTTTGTACTAATCCGTCCTTTGTCCCCAAGGTCTGGTCCCATAACACTTTGAATCAATTCATAGAACTTCCGATGTTTTTCCCAAATCATTCCAACATAGCAGAATACAGGTTTCATCAGTGGATGTCCATAGACAATTACGTTTTTATTTGCACTGGATTAAGGAATTCAGGAAATCAGATCAATTATTTATTTCCTTCTCCGAATCCAGGTCAGGTTTACCAGTTTCCAAAGTGACCCTCTCAAATTGGATCTCTAGCTGTATAGCTTACATTTACACCTCTGAGGGTAGGCCTTTACCTTTCAAAATCAAGGCCCATTCTACAAGATCTCAGTCTACCTCTTCAGCCTTTCAAGCCAGGGTCTCTCTTGATAATATATGTGCAGCAACAACTTGGGCTACCCCTCACACATTTATTACTCGTTCCAAATTGGATTTAACCTCCAGGGATAGAGCACCCTTTGGTTCCATGATACTCAGGAGTATTTGTCCTTGAGCCACTCAAGAATAAGATGCTAGGGACGCTGTCCCATCAGTAAGAATGAAGGCGAGGTAGGACTACAGAACATAAAGAAGTTATGTACTCACCATAACGTTCCATGTTTGTAGTCCATCTCGCCCTTTATTCTTACGAACCCTCCCTCCTACCCCCATCCTGGAAGTACCTGGAGACAGAAAAATATTGTTATCATTATTCACTGGAGACCTTTTATTATTGGCTTCTTTCTGTATGTTTGTTATTATTTCTCTTAGCAAACAAGATCTAGTGATTGTACTGGTGCACCATGGGATAACCTACCTAGCCATGAGCCAACTATAAGACTTTGACCTTGTAAATAGGCTGCATTGGAGCCAAGGATCGACTCTGAGCCCATCAGTAAGAATGAAGGGCGAGATGGACTACAAACATGGAACAGGATTTCACCAGTAGGAGTCTCACTTTTGATAGCAATGACTGGCACAGTGCAGGCCTTTTTCCTAGTATGTATGCTGTACATGTAAGCATTACTTGATTTGATTTCATGCATATGACAGTTGTGCATTTGGATGATCCATGGCAATATTTAGCTTCCAGAACCAGTGGCCTTGAGGGTGTTATCCTAGGTTGTCCATCAGGTGGACCAAATGGAGGGTTTTGTTGCTATGAGACCTTTCACCCCAGAGCCATTCTGGTTTCTTAACTCTCTGTCCAAGCCTAGTTGGAGGAGAACTTGTATCCTTGGATCTCCTTCTAGTAATGCTTGCTGCAGGCTGCTGTGCCAGGGATTCTTCTCATGTAAAGACATCTGTTGGAATCTCACAGTGTTCCCCACTGTCAGTCCTGGGGGAGGACTGTTTTGGATTGATAAACCTCTTTGGGTTTCCTTGTCCGATGGGATTATCCCTTCTGGTTTGGGCTCATTCTCTGTGAAGGCCAGCTGCAAGGCCAGTTTACATTGGTGTCAGGACTACCTCTTTTCTATAGGACCAAGCTACCTAGCTGTTGGGATGCTTCCCTCCATTGCTTTTCCTTGTAACTGTGCATTGCAGATCACCATAGGTACTCTGGAGTGGGTAAGACCTAGCTGTTCTCACATTTGGTTCCTCAGTGGTAGCTTCAGTGTTGAGTCAAATATTCTTCAGGGTTCCTATGCAATGTGGAGCTGACCTCTTTCCTGCTGTCCTTTGGTTTACTTTGTGAGCAGTGCATGGTGCAAGGAAGTTGCCTAGCTTGAGGGCTCCATATTCTTTATGGCCTAGGACCTTCTGAATGAGAGTTTGGTTTGTTGATACCTCTCGTTCATGGCACAGCATGTGTTACCTTTTTTTCCTCATTTACCAAAAGTTTTCTTTCATCCTGGGAGCCTTTAGCCCTCAGGTTTGTTTTCAGCAGTGGTTCTTATTTTGTTAAATAAAATTTGGTGGTTCTAGGGCTGGCTTGTGGTCCTTGAGTTCAGTTTAGAGTTATGTCAAGGCAGGTAGACAGTCCAGAAACCTTCTTGTTTATTCAAATCATGACCCTCTCTGCTTTCCTCTGAGGCACAGGATAAGCTTGGGTGGTTTCCAAGTGTCTTCCCTCAACTTGGAGGTTTCAATGTCTAATGTTTCCACATGTTGGTTTATGATACAGGACATAGTCTTGTTGTCTTCGACACCATTAGGAGCAAGGGATTACTTGGAGAACTCCTGTCCTTGGGTGACTTTGGGGATCCCCTGTGGACCTAATCATTTCTCCTTACTTAAAGGTTGACTTGCCTTCCTTTGCTTCCTGGCTGGGACCTTTGTCTGCTGGTTTCTGTTGTCTTTTGTTGGTGTCCTGAGGGCAATGTCAGGAACTTCTGGGATTCCCCATCTTGTGTTTAAGTAGTACCAGTCCTAAATATTATTGAGTGGTACCTATACCTGTAAGCTTGGCTTACTGCCAGCATCTGTCATGTCCTGGATGTTCATTGGTAGGTGTCATATCTACTCAGTAGCCGGGCATCTCCTGATGGGAGTAAGCTGTAGACAACTCTGGCTGGGTTGGCAGCCCATTTAGTGAGGGGTGCTGTTAATCTCCTCAGAGATGTCACCTTTGTAGTGTTGCACTTACTGTTTGAGGGATGTCCTTTTCTGCTTGTCTGCTGTTGGCCATTTTAACATTATGGCAAAGACTTTCATTTGAGGATAATCTTAATTCCTTGTGCTGCTGCATTGTTCACAGTTCCTGGCTGTTTGAACCAGCTGGAGAGTTAACTTCTCCCCATCATGTGTGAGCTTTCTCTTCTTTCTTTCTCCCCTTAATAAAGGAGAGTCGTCCTTGCTCTGGTCCTTCTCCCAGTTCATTGTTGCCATTGATGGTGCCCTTCACTCCTGATGGTATTGCAGCTTTCCAACAGAGTTCCTTCCTACCCCAGCAGTAGCTTCTCTAGAGGAGGTGAATGGCTGGTCCTGTTTTTGCATCCTGGATGTGATCAATGGCAGTTGCCTTCAGAACCTTGGTGGTGGTGAGAGTTAGGTTCTTCCTTTTAATGGGCATCTCTCTGATGGCCCAGACTGTTTTGTAGTATGCTTCTCTTTATTCAGTGAGTGTTAGGTGTGATGTTCACACGTTTGATCACCATGGTTCTTTTGTGGTTGTTTTCCTTCCCTAGCAGCTTTCTTTCTCTGTGGCCTTGAATCAGGCCTTCTGGTTAGGTGTTTCCAGTGCTTGGTGTGCTTGTGTTAGTCCTGGTGATTATTTGGCACTTTACTTGTGTTAATTTACATCGGTATGGTTGTAGCAGGTTATCATTTTTAGTCATAAAACATTTCAGTACTACCATAAAAACCTGCAAAAAAAGTATTTTTGCATGAGAGGAATTGCCAGCTATGCCAGGAGAAGTAAGGCAGTGGATGTGTAATATTTGTCAGCACAATTTGCTGGAACTTTGTAAAGAATTATATGCTATTTGTATATCAACCTGATTTGTACAGATGCTTGTGTTGAAAAATGTATTTGTAAAGCTGCTTGTGTTAAAAATGTACCAACAGTGGGTCCTGACTATATTGCAACTGATGAAATGTAAATATTTTAACACAGAGTATTGGAAGAGAAGAGGTTAATCTCAGTCCAGCTAACTTTGAAAGTAGTAACAAATTAAATTGCTTAATTTAGGCCATAAAGATTGTGTCTTATAGTTCTCAGTTCTGATTGCAGCCAGAGACTAAATGTCTTTGAAAACAAGTACTAGGACGCCTTCTGTATTGTCTTTAGCAGTGAACTAATTGCTACTCTGGAATGGTAGAAGTTTGAAATGGTTTTATAGCTTCCAGATGCTATATCACATCTCAGCAAAGCTCTGTCTGTGTGTATGGTAAAACATATTTACTAAATTCTGGTTCGGTTTTTAGCAGTGGAGGTAGCATGGGAACCAGAAGTCAGATGACCAGATGTATGTAATGTCATTCTGTAATCCAGGACAAAAAATGTTTTAATACCAGATGAGAGAGAAGTCTGAAGGCAATCTGTTTCTTGGAACTTGACATAGAAGGATCTCTCACCCACTTCATCTTACCTTGCTCTAGTAAGCGAACCAGGGGATAGTAATTCTTTAGATCAGTCAGGAAAATATAGTGAGATTACTTGAGTACTGTTTTTCTTTATCTGTGTGAATCTATTTATCTGTGTTATTTTAATATTTTCTGTGATTGAAACTCTGGTGTTTATTGTAAATAGATATTCCATATTTTCATGTTCTTTTATTATTTATTATTAAATATATTTAAACTTTACATTGTGGCTGGTCCTTTAGAGAATATTTTAACCTTTGAGAGTGCTTGTATATTTGGTGAGTCTGGCCACTCCCGAAAGCCTTACTGCACAGGTCAAAATACTACCATTTGTATTAATATTAATTTTACTCAGCATAATTAGATACCTTTGTAAGAGCCTTAGAGTTGCTGGCTTTGGAGTTTCTGGTGGCAGTAACTACCTTATAGTCTAGGCAGAAGGGGACATAGCTAGTAAATCTCTGCCAGCCTTTCCCAAGTGTGTGTGTGTGTGTGTGTGTGTGTGTGTGCGTGTGTATATGTATGTATGTGCATGTGTGTCTGAAAATCAAATGTCAGAGAGAGAGAGAGAGTGTGTGTGTGTGTGTGTGTGTGTGTGTGTGTGTGTGTGTGTGTGTGTGTGTGTGTGTGTGTGTGTGTGTGTGTGAGAACTGCTTGGAGCAGGGACACAAAGCACTGGTTTCACAGAGAGAATGGTGGAGGACATGGCTTGGATGCTCAGCTGAGGACTCCACTCTATAGCTGTGCCAGTGGGGACTCTTACTGGGGATCTGGAGAGAGAATGGAAAACCAACCCTTTGACAGTGTGTGTTCTCTGTGTGCTCTTAAGGGAAGTTGTGCTTGATGCAGAGAGCTGCATCTGGAAATACTGTGTGTATCTATTTTTGTTCCAAGTGAACATCCCTCCCCAGTGTCAGTGATGAGGATTCAGGCTCCTTGATTACTGGCCCAGAGAGGGGACATCACAGTATATACCAAGTCCATGGGTTGTACAACATTAGGGAAAGTGACTGACCCCATTACTATGCTGAACAGGCCTATACAGTACAAGTCTGCATACTTTAGCTAACCACAGTGACGAAAATATGAAAGTCACACACTGAAACTACTTGTTCAATTGTACTATAGTTTTTTTTTTTGCTACTTCTGCCTTGGTGGGTTTACTGCTTAACACTTTCCAGACATAGGCTCCATCAGGCAGGATTCCAGCACAAAAGGTAGTTTGTACAGCACAAGTTGATTTATTAAGAGGGCTCTCCTTGATCGATCAGGAATACCTTCCTTCCATCTTTATGCACATTTGCATACTTTGTTTCACTTGTTAACATTTAGGCTGCCAAGTTTTCATTATTTTTGATTTGCATTGCAGGTGAATCCTTGCTAGTGTTAAAGGAGGAGATTGGGGTTAGCTGACAAGTACTGTAGTCAAGAACACTTGTATAGTCAGTGTGTGATGTCATAATATGCAAACTCAAGGGCTGCGTCTCTTTGTACATCAGCTAATAAAGTATCTTTAGGATAGGCAGTAGCTGGGGAGAGGAAGTTTTGCAGGATGAAAGTGGTTGAAAGGCATTAAATATATTTTTCTTCTGCACAGTAATATTAATAGGTTCATAGATAGATACTAGGCTATCTGCCCTAGGGCATTTATAAGCCTAGCCAGAGTGTATTTGGCTTCCGCCTCCCTATTAGATTAGCCTACTGTACCTCTGTAAAGTAGGTCACAGAAGGTACCCTTTAAGATTAGTTTACTGTGCCTCTGTTTAGCAGGGACACAGAAGAGATCCCGGGGTGAATTTGCGATTTCCCATCCACGCGTCCAGATTTCGCTTGAAGAGAGTCAGCGAGGGGCTATGTCTAACATGAATTGGGATTCTATTCCAGAGTGAGGGGAGCCTCTGGGAAATTAATCTGTCCCTCCAGCATGTCCTATTTATTTTTGTGCTGAGGTTTAAGTCCCTGGAGCGTGTAGCTCTAAGGGACTTGGATTTTTTGAGGTGGAGCATGTCCATTAATTCTGGGTTTGACATGGCTTTGTACATCAGGCATAGATCGCCTCTGAGTAGGCGGTAAGCAACTGAGTAGAGCTGGAGTTTCTTTAGTCGAGCTGCATAGGACATCTGTTTGTAGCCCATGATCCTCTTGGTGAAGTACTTCTGGGGTCTCTCCAGTTGCTGCAGGTGTCGGGTAAGGTACATCCCAAAAGGGGCATTGTATTCAATTATGGGCCTGATGAGTGACGAGTAGAGGGGCACAATGAGCTCTCTTGATCTAGATGCGAACCCTTTCGTGATAAGGTGGGCTATATAGAAGGTCTTTCTAACCACTTTGGCAACGTGATTATCAAAGGAGAGATTACTATCTACGTTGGTCCCCAAATCTCTAATTACTTCTTCCGTACTTAATGGATTACCACCTATGTGGTAATTTGTGGGCACCTTGTTTTTCCCAAAGGGGATGACTATGCACTTTTAGCATGTAGCTTGAGGCCGTGGCTCTGGCACCAAGCATCCGTCTCTGTGAGACCCTTTTGGAGGATGCTTGTGTCAGCTGGAGAGTCGATTATGGCCCCCAGTTTGCAGTCATCTGCGAACTTTGTCAGCCAAAATCCCCCTGTGTTAGCCTGAACCTCAGAGAAGTCTATACCGAACAGGAGAGGTCCCAGAACTGAGCCCTGTGGGATGCCACTTGTAACTGGTTTGGATTTGGACATGGTACCTGCGATTCTGACCATGTGGGTTCTATCCCTGAGCCAGTTTGCAACCCATCTTGTGATATAGGGGTTGATATTTAAGCTGGTAAGCTTATTTATGATGCCCGAGTGGGGTATTGTGTCAAAGGCTTTTGCGAGGTCCAGGTAGACTGTGTGGACTACCTTGCCCTCATCTATGGCTTTGGTAACTGTTTCAAAGAAATCAACTAGGTTTAAGAGGCAAGATCTGCCCTTAACAAAGCCGAATTGGGTAGGGTCCAGTGTCTGGAGGCTCCCAATGTCTTTGTTTATGAGTTCTATGATAATACGCTCCATAGCTTTACAGACCAGACTAGTCAGGCTTATGGGGCGATAGTTCCCGGGGTCCGTTGTGGCACCACCTTTGTGGAGTGGGACCACTGTAGCTGTACGCCACTCTTTGGGTACATATCCTGTAGTAAGGCTAAGTTTGAACAGTGACTTAATGTGAGGGTTCAGTTCATCTTGGAGCTCGTGTAAGACACAGCCTGGGACACCGTCCGGTCCCATAGATGCTGTGTTTTTTGCTTTGGAGAGGGCAGCTTTCACCTGTGCATCTGTGATGTCAGGGAGGTTACATTCAGTTGGGATAGGCATTTGCTCCTTTGGGGGGGAAGGGGGGGGGGGTTTGCGCTGAATCTGTCTTCCAGGATGTTGGCTATGTCTGTAGGTTCGGTATATTTTGTACCATTATGCAACAATTCAGAGCATATCTGGGAGTTTCCACCCATATTCCTGACATAACTAAAGAAGGCCTTGTGATTATCTTTAGTGTCTAGGGCAATTTTTCTTTCAAAACTGGCCTTTGATGATTTTATGAGGGAGCGAAGTTTCTTGCTAATACTGATCAGAGATGCCTTCCCTTTTTGGGATTTTGCTCTGTCATGTAGTATCTTCCTCCTTCTGTTGTATAGCTTATTTATGGCCGGGGTCCACCAGACAGGTCTCCTGTTTTTGGAGGAGTGAATCTTGGTTTTATTTGGGATAGTATGATCCATGCATTCCTGCAGGTGCTCATAGAATGCATTTGTAAAGGGTTCTGCGGCTTGGGCTGTATTATCCTCTGGCCCGGGGGCTTTGAAGGATTCCACCTCAGTCTTGAGAAGTGCAAAGTTGGCTTTTGAGAAATTCTTTACAGTGATTTCCTTGGCTGGGGGTGGGGACAGGATATGGATGTCCAGGGAAATTTGTTTATGGTCTGATCTTACCAATGAGGGGTTTACCTCTGGTGTGGAACATAGAGTCCACATGTTGGTGATGACCAGGTCCAGTATGTTGTTCCCTCTTGTGGGAGTGGTGACCAGTTGTTCCATCGCATTAGTGTTTATAAATTCAAGGAACCGTTGGGCGAGGGTGTTTGGGCTTGAGTAGTTTTCCCAGTCAATGTTTGGGTAGTTGAAGTCACCCAATAACATAGTGTTTGGAGAGACCTTCATATTCTCCAGTGTTCTCAGGAATACCAAGTGGGGTTCCTGTAATAGAGAGGGTGTTCTGTATCTTATTAATGTCTTATTAATGTGGCTTTGAGATTCAGAAAAGATGTTAAAAAGAATTGAATTATTTTGTAGGTACAAAGAAAGGAAGAAGATTAACTGGAGTGGGTTAAAACCATTCATAATTAATGAGGTTTTACCAGAGAAAAGAGGTGGATACGTACGAGCCAAGCAAGTTACTCAGATTCTGAACACCTTCTTTGCATCAACAGACAGCATAATAACTACAGAACATGCACCAGTCAGGTCTAAAAATACACATGGTGAAATGGTTTTAGTTGATCCTGAAGAAAAGCTGGTGAGTGGTACATTTTAAAATAGTGCTGTTTTATAATTTGGTACATGTTGATTCAAAAAATATGCATGTTAAACATTTTTTTTCATCAGAAAAATAATTTTCCTCCAGAAGTTACATATTTGAACCACTCGTTTCTAAAGCTTCACTGTTTC
Source organism: Protopterus annectens (assembly GCF_019279795.1). Taxonomy (NCBI): domain Eukaryota; kingdom Metazoa; phylum Chordata; order Ceratodontiformes; family Protopteridae; genus Protopterus; species Protopterus annectens. The sequence continues at coordinate 1,546,009,902 of NC_056745.1, read as the reverse complement.
TTAGATGACAAAAAATCCAGTAACATTATTTCTGTTAAGTTTTTAGTATCATTTGCATTGCTTTACAGTCTTTTCTGTTTGCTTTTTAATTTATGATATTGCTTATAATTTGGAAGACTGTCTTAAGAACATGTAGTTGGCACTGAGAGCACTACTCATAGGATTTATAGCTAGGAATATTCTTCCTTCCAATTTAGACTATTGTCAGAAGCTACTGTGATTGACGAGTGTGCATTGCGTTGGTGTGTTACACTTCACACAAGAACAGCAGGTATAGCCCCCCCCCCCCCCAAGACCACTATTCCATTTCATCCACTCACAGTTTAGATCTTGACTTCGTCATGGAAAGGTTCCATATTTCATACCAAAAACGCCATATCCATTTAATTGTTGGTGTGGCTGCCAAGTTATGTACCAAGTCTCTCACTGGCTTTGTCTTTGCTGCTTGTCATCCTGACTTTGAAGACCGCTACGTATGTCAGTGGTTAACTGAACTTTACCACTCAGATGTACAAAAAAAAAGAAACTGTGCCCATCTCACTTTTTTTAGAATGGCGACAGTTGAAAGTCCCCATTGCATGTGGCACTGGGAGGCTAGTACATTCAGCCCCAGGCCTTTACTGCAGCACTGTCTAAAGACTAGAGAATTAGAAAACAGGCAGTGATCGCATCTGTTGTAGACATGTTCTTTCTTTTTTCTTTTTTTAACAAGAAACATCTTTATTAAATTATCATTTACGACATAGGCAATCATAAGTCTGCATAAATGAAAACAAACCATACTGACATATTTTCACTTGCATACATTATACATCATGTATAATCCTTCCAGTCGTCACTCAAACATTCCAAAGATTATTCAGTTCCTGCCTTCTCTTAAACCACATTCATCCTCTAAAACATTATTCTGCATGTATTGTTCTCACAATTCCTGTTTTTTTCTATGTAATTTGCTCCTACCCTTTTCTAAAGATCCCAATTCCAGTTGTTTTAGCTCTATTACTGTATTAACTGCTTCTATTACATTTCGTTCAGACCTTGATTTCTATTTTCTAGTAACTGCTTTTTTGGAAGCCACTAGAATTAAACTCAGCAAGGCCTTACTGTGTCTAGGCAATTCCAATTCTGTATCACAACTCAAAATAAAAAAAATGATGTCCTTAATTACACCAATTTACTCACTCCAGTATTTCTAATAGAGTAGTTTGCAGGGGAATTTTTAAAGTCTACCAACTCATTACATTCCCCAAAAATATGTTCCTGGTATCTCTTTCTTCCCCGTCAAACCTTCAACATTTGCAACCCACCTGATAAAAAAATTATTTGGAGTGTGCTAGGGGTATAAAAATAACTACGCAAACACTTTCAAGCAAAGATCCTAAATCTTTTAGACTTTGTTGTATATTTGGGAGCCATATGTATATATTCCTGTTTTTTTTTTTTTTGTGAATTGTTTATCCAGTCTCCTCCCAGTCCTTTCTAACCTCTTCCTATAGTTATCATGCAATATTTTCTTTGCCATACATACTAATTATCCCTTTTTAAACAGCAGCTTCTGTTCCAGATTCTACTAAAAATGTACCAGTGCTGGTCTTTTACTTAGCATCACCCTATTTTTTTTCTCTTTGCTTATACTCTGCTATCAATCTTTGATAAGGAAGGCAGTCTCTAGGCTGCAGTCCAAGTGAGTTCTTGGCCTTTTCCCATTCTTTACCTTTCCCCCTCTAATTATTTGCTCCCAATACCTTGGTTCCTTTGCCAGTTTTCTCCAGTAAATTCCAGCCCCCTCTTGTCTATTCTCTGTACCCCTAATTGCAGTCATCTGTATCAGCAGAATCTCCTTTCTCCATCTCTGTGTTGGCTTAGTTCTTAGAAAACTATCCTCTACTTTATGAATATTATATTCTGTATGGTCATTGTTGTTCTATGTCTCCTTAAGGATCTGCATCCAAAATCCCAGTCTCTCCTTGTTTCTTGAGCTTCCCCCTGTTTTCATCGTCATCCCTTTCCCCTTTGATTTATAGCTTTCTGCTTGTGCTATGTATAGGAGCCTTAACTTTGTAGCTCTAAAAGTACCCCTTCAAATCAGGTAATCCTAATCCACCTTGTTCTTTTGGAACAGTTTATCCCACTTGACTCTTGCCCTCTTCCCCTCCCAGATAAAATACTTCAACTCTTTATTAATTGCTATGCAGAACTTCTCCTCTGGTGGATGAAAATATGCCTGATCCATATATAAAACCAGAGGGACGAAAAACATTTTCACTGCCTGTATCTTGCTTATCCATATCTGTAAAACAGAGCTTCTCATTTCTCAGTCTTTGCATTATCTTTTGTTTAGTCTCTTCCCACATATCCTTAGCTACCATAACAGAATCTGTTTTAATCCATACTCCTCAGTACTTCATTTTAGCATGTCCCCATAACTATGGATATTGCTGAACAAATTCATGTGTGGGTACATAGTTTACAAAGATTGCCTTTGTTTTTTCTTCATTAATTTTTTGTATCATGAAAGAACTTGAAACTGTCTCAGAATGTTCCACAACACTGAAATGTTCCTTTCTGGTTTTATCAGGTAGAAAATAGCATCAACTGCAAATAAAGCCAATTTGTCTTGACTATCATACCAGTTATATCCTTGAATTTCTGAGTCCTTTATTTTCTTTGCCAATGGTCCTAAGTGTAATGCAAATAAAAACGAGGAAAGAGGACACCCCTGCCTGGTTCCTCTGCTCAAACAAAACTTATCAGAGAGGACCCCCATTACTTTAATTTTACCACCAATCCCTTATATATCTCCTAATCGACCATATAATTTTATCAGGGAATACAAATGCTTCCATTGCCTTACTCATAAAATTCCAACTTACTCTGTTGAATAATTTCTCTGCATGAAGACCCACCAGCAACAGTTGTATTTTCTTACATTCTGCGTCCCTCTGTATCATCATTGTTCTGTTAATGTTGACAAATGTTTGCCTCCCCTCCACAAAAACACACTGACCCATATCTATCAGTTTTGGCATCACCTTTGCCTTTTTTTAGCTATTATAGATATAAACACTTTAAATCTTGGTTTAGAATTGAAATAGGCCTATATGAATCTGGATCTGATGGGTCCTTTACCTTCTTTAGGTATTACAGCCAACCCTGCTTTCTTCCAAGATGTTGGTGCTTCTCTTCCTTCTAAAATACTGTTGAACAAAACCTTGCAAATTTTTATCACTTTCTTCCCTCCTAGATTTCTAACTTCCACAGGTGTACTCATCTGCTCCTGGGGATTTTCCTGAAGACTTGGTTATACATCACCATTCTTATTTCATCTCCTCCTATCCTAACTGTTAGTAATTGAGCCTCACCTTCCTCAAAACTTGGCATAGTTAATTCTTCCATAAACATTTTTGTTTGTATGTTTCTTGACTTCCACATTTCTCTGTTTCATACAATTTTTCATAAAATGTACAAAATATTTCTAATACCTCTACAGGACCTTTGGGTATTTTCTATGTTATAGGCTCCCTGTGCTTGGCAACAACACTTTCTACTTTCTGTTGCCTGAGATGTTGTGATTAAAAAATGTTGTGCTCTGGAGTTTTTATCAAGAAACAGGTGTTTAAGAGCAATATTTCTGAAGTCATGCATATTATCAAGGTAGTCCCTTTTCTCTCTCTAGCTCTCTGCAATTGCATCTCTTGTTCTGTGAGAATCACCTTATTCTGCAAAACTGTTACCTTTGTCAGTCCCTCTAAATAATTCTTGTTACTTCTTAACCATCTCTCTTTTTCATTTATTTTCATCCTGTTTTAAAAACTCCACTTTAATTTTATTACACTCCCTAGTATTTTCAGAAGAAATGTCTATATTCTCTAATAACTCCTAACTAATTTCTACCACCCATTCCTTAAATTCCACTCTTTTTACCAGGTGGGGAAGCACCAGTTTCTCATTTTTATTTTAATTATTATTGGCGCATGATCTGAAATAGTTATTGGATATGTATCAAAACTTTCAATTAAATGCCCATTTCCCTGTGAAATATAACTTCTGTCTAGCCCTACCCAGTTTTGTACCTTGGGGAATAATATGTACGTTTTGTCTGAAATCCTGCTACTGAATTCACTTCACCCATACCAAATATTTTCATAAATGTGTTCAGAAATCTACCTTCTTTTGTTATATTTTCCCTTCTAGGCCCCCCCCGGGTACATCTTCACTGTTGGAAATCAAATTCCAGTCCATACCTACAAGGAATATTCCCTGCTGAAAGCTCATTATTTCTGTCAGAATTTTATTAAGCTCGATTATTGCAGTTATAGGTGGAATATAAATACATGCCAGTGTAATCCTCCTCCCTTGTCAGTAGCCCCTTCATACTACATATCGACCAGTATTATCTTTTTTATCCTCTTATAAGGCCATTGTGGTGCAGCGGTTAGCGTTATCGCCTCACAGCAAGAGGTTCTCCTGTTTGATTCTCAGCTGGAGCACCTTCTGTGTGGAGTCTGCATGTCCTCCCCACGGCCAAGTGATGTTTAAAGACATGCACGTAGGTGCGTGCATGAATGGGTCTGCCGTCTTTGAAGGTTGGGCGTCGGGCTGGCAACTCGGTACCGTAAAAATCAGCTGCCAATCATTAGTGGACCAGAGTTCCGCTGTGGCGACCCCTAACCAGGAAAAGCCGAAAGACATCAGAAACATTAGATGTTATGTGATCCTATCTCGCCTACATTCTGTACTGATGGGCTCGGAGCCGATCCCTCGGCTCCGACTCGGCACGCTATGCTATAGAGCGAGGCCTCTTATTGGCTGAGCTATTTCTTATCCCAGGATGCACCACCACTAATACCCCAGATGTCGTTTGCCGCTTACAAGCTAAGACGTGGTCTCAACTTGGCTGGGCTAAGTACTAATTTATTTAGGCTTTTCCTGTCAGGAATTTGCTTGTTTTGAACCCAAAAGCTGTTTTAACAGCTATTGTTGTGATACGTGCGTGTATTTGGTGAATTTGTTGAGAAATTTGTCTTTTTCGTTAAGGGAAGGTTTTCCGTTTTAGTTAGAGGGGCCTTCCCCTTTTGCTATTTGCTATTCTAGCGTTTATTTGTGGGTCAAGTACCCGTTTTAGTTAGAGGGTCTTGACCCTCTCTTTCTGTGTTTTTTGTGCAACTGTGTTGTTGTGTTATAAAAATAAAAAAAAAAAAAAAAACTTTATATTTTTGAACTTAAACTGTAGTTTTGGTGTTATCTCTCTTTAGATAGGTCTGTTATCTCTCTTTAGTCATGTCCAAAGAGCATAGACCCTCTGGGTTTAAAAAATGCGCGAGGTGTGGTTATAAGATGTCCATAACGGATGACCACTCCTCGTGCGTTTATTGTTTAGGCGCCAAGCACCTACAAGAATCATGTAGCGTGTGTCATGCCTTCTCATCAAGGGTCCTCCAGGAGAGGAAAAACAAATTAATCCTTAAGGGGTTAATTAAGCCATCCTTCGAGGAGGCTTTATCTTCTTCTCCCTCTCCTTCAAAAAAGAAGAAAGCGTCGGCTCCGACCAGTCAGTCGGAACCGACTGCCAAAAAACATAGGCAGACTTCTCCATCGGCTCCACGGACTTCGGAGCCGAGGGCGGAATGGTCTGCCTCGATGCCTCCAGTCTCGACCCCTCTAGTTTCGGAGCTGAGGACTGGGGCATCGAGAGGCGGGTCACCTTCATCGGCTCCACTGATATTGGAGCCGATGAGGGTTGCCAGCTCAGACTCTTCCCCTTCGGAGCCGAAGTCCTCATCGGCACCGAGGGAAATTGCCTTGAGATCTCCCTCGGAGCCGATAATTATAGAATCCATTCGGCGCCGGTCCCCTAGTCCTTTGGAGCCGATGGAGAAATCGGTTCGGACCCGATCGGTATCGTCTAGATCATCCAAGATGTCTGATTCGGACATCGACAGGGTGCTCCTAAGACTCTTCCAGTCTCCGGTGTTCCAAAAGTTAGTTTCGGCTCCAGCCCATTCGGCTTTGGAGCCGATGGTCCACCTTGCTACTATGGTTCCTCCTCCAACAGCCACGGCACCGTTGGAGCCGGTGCTGGTGGAACCGGTGGAGGTTTTAGGGTCGGGCCCGACCCTTACTCCAACTCCGGCTCTTGGGTCAGAGTTCGGTACATGGACTTCTTCCGTCGGCCCCGGGGGGGATGCTTCGGGATTGATGTTTTCGGTCCCAAGTCTTCCTCTCGGTGCGTCGGCTGCGGGAGTGCCGTCCACCGTCGTGGCCACAGAGGTGGGACCCTCCCAGGATTCTGGTGGTCCCGCCTTCAGGGCTATGAGGAGTGCGTTAGCCAAATCATCTTTGGCTACCTCCACGGTCTCCCCAGCTCCTTCCCTGCATACCGAGACTGGGTCTTTGGCAGTCCCCCTGTCCTTGGACAGCGGAGCCCCGGGGCCTGAGGTTACCCCCACTGGGGTTTCCCCCCCTCCTGGAAGGTCCTTCTGAAGCTTCTTTGGAAGAACCCCCCAGGAAAAGATCGTGCAAGAGGAAGCACGTTGACTCCCCTGATGAGTCTCTTACATCAGACACTGATCTCGATGATGCAGAAGGGTCCCCTAAGTCGTCCTTGGATGATGTCTCCTTTGCAGACATCCTGGAAGCCCTTAAACAACGAGGCGGCTAGCAGTCCAAACCCCCTTCTGCGGATGAGTCAGTGTTCCTTAAGGCCTTCGGGGCTCAGCCCTCCGCCTCCTGGGTGTCTCCGCCCTTCGACGAGCTCTTGGATTTGATCTATCGAAGGGCGTGGGAACACCCAGACTCTGTGGAACCGGTGCTTGCTCATCCTAATAAGTTCCTCTCAACACCCCCTGAAAAAGAGTTTCTAACTAAAGGTGTGGCTGTAGATGCTTTGGTGGTGGCATCTGCTACCCAGCAAGATGTAGCAGAGGCTTCGACGTCCGTCCATCCTCCTAATAAGGAGTCTAGGAGCATGGATCGGTACGGAAAGCGCACCCTAAGTTCAGCGGCCTTTACTTTAAGGTCCTTGAACTACCTTACGCACTTTACTAGATTTCAGAGGGATCTGATTAAAGAACTTTCCAATACCCTCTTGGGTAACCTGCCTGAGGAGCTGGCCCAGACGGTTGGCTCTCAGCTGGCTACATTGTCGTCCATTTCAAACTCGTCCATGAGGCTCATTTCTTATGCGGCTGAAGGGGCGAGTAGAGCGGCGGGTACAGGCATTGCTCTAGGGAGACAAGCCTGGCTCCGCCTGTGTCATTTCACGGAGTTCTTTAAGTCTTCCTTTGCCGACACCCCCTTTGATGGGTCCTCCCTGTTTGGACCCAAGATAAAGGACACACTGACCCGCTGCGAACAGGAGGGTAAGACTCTGACTGCCATAGGGGCACGATTTTCCACTCCCTTTCGGCCTTATCCCAAGGCTAAAAGAGGAGGGAAAATGTGGTTCCGTAGATCTCAGAAGCCTTACCCCTCTCAGCAGGATGATCCCCATTCCAGAGGCAGGGGAGGGGGGAATTCTTCCGGAAGACGCCATCCCAGAGGTGGCAGAGGCCCTCGCAACACTGGAGACCGCGAGTCCTTTCGTGGCTCTTCAGCCTTTCACAGTCCCTGAGGGATTGCCTGACTGTGCAGCTCCGGAGCCAGTCGGGGGTCGTTTTTCGAAGCACCTAAAAGCCTGGGAAGATATCACTCAGGACCGATGGGTGCTTCGAATTATCGCCGGAGGTTACACCATCCCTTTCTCTCACTCTCCACCTCAGTCCAAAAAAATCCCGGACCCACCACCCAGTCAACGGAAAACTGCAGCCTCAGAAGTTTCAAAGCTGCTGCAAAAAGAAGTCATCCAACCGGTCCCCGCAGACCAGATCAGATTAGGGACTTACTCAAGATTCTTTTTGGTGCCAAAAAAGACCGGGGACTTGAGACCCATTTTGGACCTCAGCATTCTAAACTGTTCAGTCAGAAAGTCCAAGTTCCGAATGGTCACCCTACAAACCATTCTCCCATTGCTGGAAGAAGGTATTTGGATGTGCTCCATAGATCTCAAGGATGCTTATTACCATATCATGGTACATCAAGCATCCAGGAGACATCTGCGCTTCAGCCTAGGAGGCAGTCATTTTCAGTTCCGTGCGCTGCCCTTTGGTCTCACCACAGCCCCCAGGGTGTTCACCAAGTGTTTGGCGGTCGTGACTGCTCACCTGAGAAGTCTAGGATTCCAGGTGTTTCCGTATCTAGACGACTGGCTCCTAACTGCCACCTCCAAGCATCTACTACTGCGGAGTCTACAAGCCACTATATCACTGGGCAATTACCTTGGAATCACCTTCATTTGGCCAAAGTCTGTGTTGCTGCCATCTCAACGCATAAGATTCATAGGGGTAGAGATAGACTCAAACCGAATGCGGGTCTATCTACCTACAGACAGAATACAAACCATACAGACTCAAGTTCGAGCCTTACTTCCTAGGTCCAAAGCCCCAGCCAGAATGGTCCTGCAGCTATTGGGATCCATGTCCGCCACGGTTCTTCTAGTCCCCTTGGCAAGGTTGCACATGAGAATTCTCCAGTGGCTTCTTTCAGCTCAGTGGTCCTTTCAGGAACTCCCTCTCAGTCACCTCATATGGATCATGGAAACCTGCAAACGGGACCTTCGCTGGTGGCTAGTGCCCTCCAATTTGGATCAGGGACGACCCTTTGTTCCACCTCCTCCTGCGGCCACTTTGACCACGGACGCCTCCCAGATGGGGTGGGGGGGGGCATTCCCTGGGCAGGTCAGTCCAAGGCAAATGCCTCCCAGAAGAGACCCTACTTCATATCAACATCCTAGAAATGAGGGCGGTGCTTCTGTCCCTTCAAGCCCTTCACAATTACCTCCCTCAGGGCGTAATTGCCGTTCACTCAGACAACATGTCAGTTGTCTGGTACCTGAACAAACAGGGAGGGACCAGATCCTATCCTCTTTGCAGAGAGGCCATGAGAGTCTGGGAATGGGCAGTCTCTACCAAACGCTTTCTAGTGGCTACTCATATCCCGGGCAAGTCCAATGTGATAGCCGACAGACTGAGCAGAACCATCCTCTCTCCTCATGAATGGTCTCTGAACATGACAGTTGCAAGTCAGATTTTCAGCAAATGGGGAGTTCCGTGTTGCGACCTCTTCGCGACTCCACTGAATGCGAAGTGCAAAAAATTCTTCTCCCTAACCCCGGCCCTGGGGAAGAGCCCCATGGATGCACTAGCCCGTCCTTGGCCCACCGGCTTGCTTTATGCCTTCCCCCCAGTTCCTCTCCTGCCCAGGGTGATCCAAAAGGCATCTCTCTTGGGGAGCAAAATGATCTTAGTTGCTCCTTACTGGCCTCGTCAAGTATGGTTTCCCTATCTTCGTAAATATGCTCTGGAAGGTCCATGGTTCCTGGATCAGATCCCAGACCTTTTGGTTCATCAGTCGGGACTATTCCACCAGTCCCTACACACCTTAAAGTTGACGGCTTGGCTCCTCCTCTTCCGACTATAGTCAGGAGTCATACATTGGATCCAGAGGTTGTACACATTTTATCTTCGGCCCATAAGTCTGCTACAAAGAAAGTGTATTCTAGCAAAGGAAAAGATTTGCTATTTGGGCTCAACTCCGGGGCCTGGATACCATCACTATTTCCGTATCAGAAGTAATAAAATTTTTAACTTCTCTTTTCAATCAAGGCTCTTCAGTCTCTACCATCAAGGTTCAATTGGCAGCGATTTCCAATTTTCACGAATCTATAAACCCACCTTTAATGAGCAACAGATTGTGTAAGACCTTCTTGAAAGGTGCTGCGCTTTTAAGCCCTCCAATTTCTCATCCTGCTCCTCCATGGGATCTCGATGTGGTGTTACGCGCCTTAACTTCCTCCCCCTTCGAACCGGCAGCGACATGTGATCTAAAATTTCTATCATGGAAGACTGCTTTTCTGGTGGCGATTACTTCTGCCAGAAGAGTTTCAGAGCTTCAAGCTTTGTCTGTAAAACCCCCGTACTTGGTTTTTCACAAAGACAGAGTATCTCTCAGGCCAAATCCTTCCTTTGTCCCTAAAGTTTGTTCCAGTTTCTGCCTACAACAATTATTAGAACTTCCAGTTTTTTTTCCGAAATATTCTAACAAAGCGGAATTCATATTCCACACATTAGATGTCCACAGGCAGTTGCGTTTTTATTTAGACAGGACCAAACAAACAAGGAAAACAGATCAGTTGTTTGTATCCTTTGCAAACAATAAATTGGGCAAAGCTGTCACAAAGGTCACTATTACCAAATGGATCAGGGACTGTATTACTCAAGCTTATTCTTATTCTAACAAAGAGCTTACCACCTCTGTCAGAGCTCATTCTACAAGGGCTATGGCTACTTCGATAGCATTTCATTCTAAGCTTGCCATTAGTGACATTTGTGCTGCGGCTACATGGTCTTCCCCGCACACTTTCATTTCCCACTACAAATTGGATGTGGCATCTAGAGGACGAGCTTCATTTGGTTCCACAGTGCTCAGGAGTGTTTTCCAATGAGCCACCCAGGATTTAGGTGCTAGGGACGCTGTCCCATCAGTACAGAATGTAGGCGAGATAGGATCACATAACATCTTTTAGTTATGTACTTACCATAACTTTAGATGTTTGGGATCCATCTCGCCTACATTCCCAATAACCCACCCTCCTTCCCCCTTCCTTGGAGATCAGAGGATATCAGAAGGTCCGAATCCTGTTGTTTCATCTTGAAACATCTAACAATGTTATATAAACAAGTTGTGCATGTGTGCATGAATGCGGACAAACAAGATCTGGGGTATTAGTGGTGGTGCATCCTGGGATAAGAAATAGCTCAGCCAATAAGAGGCCTCACTCTATAGCATAGCGTGCCGAGTCGGAGCCGAGGGATCGGCTCTGAGCCCATCAGTACAGAATGTAGGCGAGATGGATCCCAAACATCTAAAGTTATGGTAAGTACATAACTAAAAGTTTCTGTCAATATTGCGGCTCTTCTGTCAGTTAATATAAGTATATTAGTTTTCTTTGTCCCAGATATTCTGCTGAATAACCATCCTGAAATTCTTTCTTTTTCAAATTCACATGCCCAGTTCTTTCTCCTTTAGCACAGCTATTTGCACTCTTGCTGTTTTACTGTAGTTCACTACTCTTTTTTTCTTTTTTGTATATATCTGTGAGGCCATTCACCTTTAAAGATAAATATGGAAAGTGGCATTATGATAAGAAGTTATTATTTCCACATGTTATGTAAAATGGCTTTTTTAATGTCTGGTTTTAGCTTATATGTTACATGTATACACTAATTTTGGCAGGTCGATCTTTTATTTAGTTGTTTCTTGTCACATCCATTTGACTCTACATTACATCTTAAAAGACTTTTTATTTCATTTAACTGAAAACTGTCAACAAAAGAACATCCCAACACCAATTAACTTAATACCAACACACACAACTGTGTGCATCTTCAAGCAATGATGTTTTACCTTTCTAATAGAAACATTTGTCCCAGACTGACAGCCATACTAATAGGAGTGAATTAACCTATAGTGGCTATCCATGCTATGACACATGGAACAGGCTGTGCTTCTACTTCCACTTATTGCTGTCCGTTTTTATTTTATCTTTGTTCCTCTCTCAGATATAGAAAACACCTTGAATGCCTTCAGAAGACATTATCTCCTAACCATTGAAATAAAGAACTATTCAATTTTTATTGCCCCTTATCAGATTGTCTCCATTGAAACCTGAGAACCAGATACACAGCTACCCTTCTCTACAAGCCTTCCACATTGCTGTATAAAAATGTATGTGCGAGAGGAAAACTTTTCATTTTATTCAGTGTTGTTTTATTTATTTGCTTCTACTGAAAACATGTTATTAAATCAAGCCAAGGGCCTTCATCGAGTCATACCCCATGCAAAAGTAAAAAAAAAAAAAGGCACATCAGTTTTTCTTTTGCTACTGTGTCCATACTTTCTTCTCTTTGTACATTGCAATACATACATTTGTTAAAACTGAACAAGAAGGAGGAAAAATGGAGGCACATGTTTACTTTAGTATCCCTACTATACACAACAATAACTGAAAAAGCTTTACTTTATAGCATGTAGTGTATGTCATGTATTATAAAAATACTGTTAATAGCAAAATTGTATTTCACTTACAGTTAATGCTTTCCTTTCATTCTCCCCCTCTCCTATAGGTTCTTTTAGACATTAATGACATGATGTAGGGCGTAGGGTATATGCTTTGGAGTCCCCTACAAGTTTAATAATGTCAAAAAAGTATAATATTTCCAGGTTTTCTTGTTCCATCATATTTCACAAATGTAATTACTTTGTAATTCCACATTTATTCATCAGTTTCCTAATTGCTGGTTTCCTTTTGGCTTATCTCCATCTTCCAAATCCAGATTCTGGTTCATTTCCAAGATAATTCTGCTTCTTCTAGTCAACTCTTGTGCTTTTTTCTGTCTGTAAAGCATTTTTTTGGAACATTGGAAAGGGTTTCACTGGCATAGTCTCTCTATGGGCTTTACTATCAGAATCCCCTTCTGTTTGGTTACTCACTTTTTGTTGGACAAACTTTTGTATTTCCTCCTTAGCACGTTCTACATCAAAAAATGATTTGACCCACCAGGAAAGAATATTCTGAAAATAGCTGGATACAGCAACTTGAATCTCACACTTGCTTCTCAGCATTCCATGATTGCTGGAAGCAATGTACTCCTCTTCTGCTGGTCTCCTCATTTTCCACAAAAACTGTCTCTCTCACTTTTAGTACTTTGTTCTTCTGCCACAGTTTTGTCAGAATCTACTATTTCTGCTTGCAGGATTGCCTCTTTACTGTTAGGTCTGGGCTGCTTTCTCATAGCCAGGTTTGGAGCATACACGTGATGTGCATTTGCTGTGGAATACCAATCCAGTTGCTTATTTGTGGTTTCTTAAAATTATTAGTCTGTTCCTTACAGTTTATCTGGTACAACAGAAAATCTCAGGTTTTCCCTACATGCTCTGTCCTCTAATTTTACCACTTTTTGAAACATTTCCTCTGGAGCAGTCTCATACTCCACTAGCCTTTTCTTTATTTTGTCCTCTGATTTTTGCAGTTTTATCAACTCATCTGAAAATATGTATAAAGCTTCTTTTATTTTTCTGGCCTTTTCTCTATTTGAGTTGATATATTCCTTCAGTGTTTCATTTATTTTAATCAGTTCTGAGCATATTTGACTTATTTTTTTCCTTTAGATTACTGAAAGTCATGTCTTGCACCAAAGCTGGAGCTTGAACTGCTTTTTGTTGAACAAGCTGCAGGATTCTTCCCAACCAGTGTTTTCTCTTCACCCTTTGTGACTGATTTTCTTTCAGTTTCTTTGAATTTCATTTTTGCTTATATCCAAGCAGTGCATTTACTAGCCAGTTACTAAAATTTACCTAAAAGACAAATTCACTGGTTTTCTTTTCTGACTTCCTGTTTTCACACTGAGAGACTTGAAATTAAGCTGTTAGTGTGCAGCCATCTTGGCAGTCTTTAGACAAGTCCTTTCTTGAGGTAGCTGTATAGTCCTGATGTACCATGTTGTCTTCCTTGAGTATTGGGGACTCAAGGTTGTGAACATTGTGCTGTTCAGAAGCTGGCCAAGGGCCCAAGAAAGATGCATCATGGCAACCACCTGGTGAGTGTTAACATACTTCTCTATGAGCTGAATTGCTAGAGTAAGGCCTAGTGCAGAGAGGTTCCTCGACTCACCAGCTGTAGCTTGAGTGTCATACTCAGTAATGGACTGTTTTCCTCAGGCTTCTCCTCAAGGCCAGCAGGACCCAATGGCCCAGAGTTAGAAGAGTCCACCTGGTTGTTCTTACAAAGCTCTACAGAGTCGAGGAGACATGGACTGATGACACATCTAGGACTAGTGCAGTCCTTCAGGTCCCTGTGCCATCATTAGCAGACTTGTCCCCACTCATGGTTTTCCTGTCATGGGACACCCAGATCCTTCCAAGTGATAATTTGACCTTGTGTATTTTGACTGTGCACAACCACATGAGAAGGGGGTTCTCCCTCTCTTCCTCTCCCTTTGAGAATTTAGGATCTGGAGATAATTTTCCCTGCAGCTCTCTCATGGGTGATCACTTCTTTGGAGAAACTGTCCACGAAAGATGGGCTGCTAGTCCCTATTTCTTTCCGCCATGAGTGAATATGTGGGAAAGGAGGAGCAACACCCCAACCATTGAGTCTGTCATTAAGGATGACATTTTTCCAGCAGAATGCACATGCCTTCAGTGTACCTTTGGCTGTGTGGAGTGCGATCCAGGACAGGCATTCTACAACCCACTTTTATGTAATATTTAGTCAAGTGTAGGACCCATGTGCTGCAACAGTTTGCCACCTTGCTACATGGCAAAAAGTTTAAAACACTGTTCTTGCGCCATGATAGGGATCATGCCCTTCAACTTTGACTCATCTGTACAGATTTTGGTCCTCAATAAATGGGGCACTAAAAAAGGTTTCAACCCTTCCTGAGTCTCAGGTCAGGCAGGAACTGTTTGGCATACAGTCTTTGGCTCCTCTCCCAGATTGGGGTTTAGACTTTAGTCCTCCCCAGTGGCTCGGGCACCGAAAAGCTTTCAGCCCTTCTTTAGTCTGGGCTGAACAGGAAACTTTCCAGAACATTGTTTGTGGCTTTTACAGTGGGCTACCATGTGGTTTGCATGTAATTTTGATTGAGTTGATAGATGATGTAGCTAGGGATGCAAGCAAATGCCTGCATAGGATGATATGACTTAAGCTGTCTTTCTTTAAGGAAGAACTCGGGAAGTTCCTTCAGCACTCTTTTGTTTACAGAAAAGTTATTTTGTTGGATGTCACAGGAACTGTAGAGTGACCTCCTAAATGAGAAGTAGACCCTTAGCATGGTAGAGTACCTTTACAAGCCCTATTAATCTTCCAGATTTCTAGGTCAAGCAGCCCTCGGTAGTTGCCCTTTAGAGAATGATAAAACCTGTTAAGCTTTTGAGACACAAAAGTTGCATTAAGGAGAACCTCCACATGTTCCATCCTCATGTGGCCCTTATTTACATAATTTCAGTCTCTGAATCTCCCTGCAAACTGACAAAATCTCTTTCTAGTCCCATATTGGAAGATTTTCTTCAGTAGCAATGACCTGTTCACTGTCCGATGTTATTCATTCCTGTCTGTAAAGAAAACCCAAGAGGACAGAACCTCATCAGCGTTTGAGAGAGCAGAGCACTTTTGCATCTTCTGGCCATGCCTTTTGCATAACTGAGGATGCCATTGTTGCATTAGACTGTGTGGTGTCAGTTGCTGTAGAGAAGACACAAAGTGCTCCTGAGTGTTGCATTGTATGCTTTTGGACCTCTGTCACCTGTGCCTAGAGGGTAGGCATTCTCCACTAATCTAAAGATAGGTCTCTTTCCTGACGCTGAACCTACAAGTTTTGGTAGTGGATGCCTTGCCAGCAGTATGGAGATCATTTTCATTTCCTCCACACTTTGAAGAAAGTAGTTTACCCACAGAGAGGGAGCTCTAAAACAGCCAGTTGGATCCATCTCTAATCAATCTGTCCTTGAGTGCTCTGAAGTGAAAGCTGCTTCTGGGGCCTCCTTATTCAGTCTGACAATCTGGTTATCTTGGTGTCCTGAAGCCAGCAAGGGGTACACTGTTTGCTTGTTTTGTATGGAGATGATGCAGGTCTGGTTACAGGCCACAGATGAAGCAATTGCCCTCAGTGGTTCACATCCTTAGAGAAGTGAATGTGCCAGTTGACCCCCTAAGTCACTCCTCCAGACCTCTACTGAAACTGAAGGTCTAGAAGTTGTGGACATCCCATGATTAGCCTTTTAAACAATGTGAAAAACATGGCCCTCATCTGACTATATGCAGCAGGTCAGCAGTGATAGAGGTGTTCCACTTTCTTTGGCAAAGGATATGCCCATATTGACTTCCTGCCTTCACCACTTATACGGCAATGGAATAGCAAATTTCAGAGCAGAAATCCTAAAACTTATACTTGCTGCATCCTGGCTGTCTTTTGAAGTATGATTTCAGGCTTCAAGCACCCTAGTAGTGCAAAAAACCTTCACAGCCCAAACCTTCGAAGCCTTTTGTAGTTGTAATGAGAACGAGCTGGGGACCACATCAGATTGCTGAAGGTAATTTTAGTGACTGTAAAATGATCAAAGTAAGTCTGTAGAAACTACATGCGGTGATAGTAGAGCTTGCCGTTTTCTCCACTGGTGTGCCATCCTGGAGTTGGTATATTTACATTGGGGGGGGGGGTGCAGTGGAGCTTGCCCCCTGCAAAAAAAAAAAAACAATTTCCTCTGTATGTTCACTGAAGGCAACTGTTTGTCATGTTTCACTGTTGCAGTCATCACATTTGGGTTATCCCTGCCAGGGTAGCCATTGGCCGGCCCGAATACCAGAGACATAGTATTTCTGCCTCGGTTGCTGTCACTTGAGGACTGATGTCAGGTCGTCAGTGGTATAAAGTAAGGCAGCCGATGCCATTACATCAGTTTTTCTTGCCGTGGAGCCTGAAGCAGGAGCAGTTCGCATGATTGCCGGTCGGCTGCTGCCTGAGTTTTCATTCCAAATTGAAGTTGAAGTCTTCCAAAGTTAAGTACCCCATTGGGGATCCTTTTTTCTTGACCTAACCGATGTCAGAAAAAGTTAATAATTGTCTCGCCTGTGGAAAGCAAATACCACACCAAGACTTCCACTCTTACTGCATCACTTGTCTAGGCCCAGACCACAACATCCCCCGTTGTCGCATCTGTGCTTTAAAGCAGAACTATCCATCGTCAGGCCCTTATTGTAGCCAGATATTTTCGTTTACAGTCCTCGAATTCCAATATGGCTTTAGTAAGCCATCCAACAGCAGATCTTCTGAAAAAATATAAAGATAAAGACAGAGACAGACCACACAGGTCCAAACCTTCCGACGACGCTTCCGTTAAGCTAGTCGACTGAGGCTCTTTCGCAGCCCATGATGCCCGCTTCATTTGATTCAAAGACCACTACTGAGAAACTCTTCTTCGTCTAAGGATCCTGCGGTCATCTCTACCTTGGATGGGTCAGGAGCCGCTGAGCAGGCACTGGCTTCTGAGGAAGTCCTTCGCACCTCTGAATTGTGACACAAACCGACGTCTTCTTTCGAGACTACCATTCTTTCAAAAATAACCGAGTTCCTTAGGCCCAGGGTTCGAACCACACCCAAGAAACTGACTACTCACTCTCAGGCACCTATTACTTTGCCTCACTGTCAAATGCTTAAAATGGCAGAAGACCTTATCATGCTGATCAGGGGAAGCCAAGCTACCCCCTCAAAAAGGAAAAGGGATCTGTCTCCAGTAGTTTTGTCTGAACAAGAGTCAAATGAATCTGATGCATCTGACTATGAAGACATGCAGTCCCCTCTCCACTTATGAAGATTCTGATGCAGAAAAATCCATTCCTTCAGCCTCTCCCCCAGAGGATTTTTCCTTTGGGGAAACCCTGCATACTTTAAGGGAGCATTTCCAGTGGGAGAGTCAGGACTACCCTCAGTCTAAAAAGAGACTCAGGGAATTCCTAGATCTTCCGCAACACAGACCCTTGGCCATCTTCTCAGTCCTGGATGTGGTGGATGATGTTTTCATTGAATCCAGCTTGACTCCTGACGCCCTACCTCCTGCTCCCAGAAAACCAGATAGGTACTACAGAGTCCCTGACTCACACAAATATCTTTTTAAAAATCCAACAACTGACCCTGAAGTCATTTCTCAAGGGCCAAAAGGGATTAAAGCAACCTCTGCTAAGAATCCCACCCCCTCAGACAGGGATTCCCGAGCATTGGACAGATGGAGTAAAAAAGTGTACACCTCCGGTACTCTTGCTGTCAGCACACTAAATTGTCAGGTCCATATGCTTAAATATCAGCAACATACCTTGGAACTCCTTAAACAAAAAATGTCCTCCTTTCATGCTAGGGCATAATCTAAAGATTTACAAGACTTAATGCATTCTGCAAGTCAAGTAACTAAACACACCTTGCACTGTGGTTTTGATGCCCTAGAAGCTTCTTGCAGGGCAGCAGTCACTGGATCTGTCATTAGAAGACACGCATGGCTTAAGGAACAGCCCCTGCCAGACCATGTCAAATCTAAATTGTTAGATGCACCCTTGCACAAAGATAACTTATTTGGCAGTAAGGCAGAAGAGGTCTTAAAAATGATGGAAGAAAAAGCAAAATCTATGCAAACAGTTAAAGATTTCTTACAGGTCCAGCCCCCTAGGTTCAACAGGCATTTTCCCTCCAAGCACTGGTCCTTTCCTGCTTCGAGGAAACAGGCCCAGCCTGGGACCCGTGGAAACAGACCCTCCTAGACAGCAGCCTCAGAGAATGCAGAGATCTAAGCAGTGGACTACCTCCTTTTCAAAACCAGGGAGGTCTAAACCACCCCCTTATGGTAAGAACTCACAGTGACTCACCTCCTCCCGACCTCCCCTCTGCCCACCTTCACTTACCCCCAGGAGGAAAACTCTCCTTTCACTCAAGCACCTGGGCCACCATTACCAAGGACTAATGGGTTCTGAACATTGTGTCTCAGGGATACAAATTCTCCTTCCACACCCTTCTAACCCCAAAAGGGTTCTCAGATCTACTGCCAAATCAGTGGGCAAAGGTGCAAAAGCAAATCCATTCCATGCTCTCTTTGAGGGCAGTAGAGCACGTTCCTGCAGAAAGATGGGCCAAGGTTTCTACTCCACACTTTTTCTGGTGCCCAGAAAAGAGGGCACTTGGCGCCCCATCTTCAGTCTATCCATTCCAAGCACCTTCCTGGTGATCCCAAAATTCAAAATACTCACCCTCCAGCAGCTGCTACCCATGCTTTCCAAGGACGCTTGGCTAGCAACCCTGGATCTAAAAGAGGCCTACCTCCACATTCCTATTAGGGAATCATGTAGAAAATATCTCCGCTTCAGTGCAGGATCTCAACACTTTCAGTTCTCTGCGCTTCCCTTTGGCTTATCTACTGCTCCCAGAGTTTTCACAAAATGCCTGGCTCAGGCCATTGCATTTTGCAGACAAAGAAATATTCAAATTTACCCCTACTTAGAAGACTGTCTTATTCAGGCAGACAGCCAGGAAAAGCTGCTCAAACACCTGGCCTTTGTAAAGAGCCTACTAACCTCCCTAGGGTACACAATCAACGAAAATAAACAAAACAGGTGCCCACCCAAAGGATAATCTTCCTGGGAGCATGTCTGGACACAGCATCCCAGATGGCATACCGTACACCAGAGAAACACATTTTCCTTTCATCCTACTTCTCTCAACTGGCCACCAGGCCCCAGCTTTCTTCAAGGAGAATCCTGCAAGCTCTGGGGTTCATGGCATCTTGCATTCTCCTCTTTCCATATGGCAGACTACATATGAGGAAACTTCAGTGGTACTTAAAGAGCCTTTGGTGTCAACACTCTCAAGACCTGGAAACTCTTCCACCTATAATTCCTTGCCTCAGAAAGGAATTTCTTTGGTGGGCAACAGCATGCAACAAGGGACTGCCCTTCTCCCCACACCCCGTTGCCCAAACCCTCACCACAGGTGCATCAGACTATGCTTGGGGTGCACACCTGGACGGCTGGTGCATACAGGGCCAATGCAGCCCACAGCAAATCCCCCTGTACATCAGTCAAAAAGAGATGATGGCTGTGCGGCAAGCCTTGATAGCTTTCAAACCTTTTCTCTCTGGGGGTTCTCCTGATCAAAACAGACAACACCACTGTGAATGTGGTAGATCAGCAAGCAAGGAGGGACTCACTCCTACCCTTTATGCAGGCTGCCATGACCCTTTGGCTCACAGCTTCTTCCATGCAACTACACCTGTTAGCATGATACATACGAGGCTCTCTTAACTCCCTGGCACACCAATTAAGCAGAAACCTTTTGGACCCACACAAGTAGCAGCTCAGCAGAAGTACCTTCTTCCTAATAACTCAGAAATGGGGAACCCCGAAGGTCAACCTCTTTGCCTCCCACACCAACCATCAACTCAGCAAATTCTGCACCAGGGAGCATCACTGCATGGCTTGGAAAGTGGATGCCCTGTCCTTCCTCTGGGTTAACCTTTTGGTCTGTGCCTTTCCTCCCCTACCTCTCATCCCCAGGGTACTGCTCAAAATAAGGGAGGAAAAACCAAGGACCATTCTTATAGCTCCAGACTGGCCCCAACAGCACTGGTACCCCTTGCTGCACAGCCTGTACCCGCTGCCTTCATGGCATCTTCCTCTGATTTCAAGCCTCCTAACCCAGAGGGAAGGGGAATTCATGCATCTCCAATTGCAGACACTCAATTTGCCAGCTTGGCTTATTCCCTAACCTCAAACCAATCTGCCATCCTCAGTAAATAGGTTCTGGATGTTATCCATGAGGCTAGACGTCCTATTACCAGAAAGTCTTATGCAGATAAATGGAAAAGGTTCTGCACCTGGAAACAGGCTAAGGGGTCCAATACGTCACAGCCCTCCATCCCTCTTGTCCTGGATTACTTAGCTGACCTACTACACAGTGGTCTCTCTTTCTCCTCTATAAAAATTCATGCCTCTGCTATTTCTGCTCATTTTCCCACTGAGCAGCCCCTTTTCTCACACCCTTTGATCAAACAGTTCCTCAGAGGGGATAGCAACTTGAAGCCCCCCTGAAGGGCATCAACACCAGCTTGGGACCTTAACTTTGTCTTGGAAAAGCTCACCCTGCCTCCTTTCGAACCAGCTTCTTCTGCAGAGTTAAAATTTCTCTCCTGGAAAACAGCCTTCCTTCTAGCAATCACTTCAGCCAGAAGAGTCTCAGAGCTGCAAGCACTCATGGCTGTGGAACCCTTCATCATCTTCCATGCATACCAGGTATCCGTCAAAACTAACCTATCCTTCATGCCCAAGGTGGTGTCTAGTGTGGCTCTCAACGAATCCATTAATTTGCCCACCTTCTTTCCTAATCCCCAGAACAAGGGGGAAATGATTTGTCACTCTCTGGATGTGCACAGGCAGCTCAGATACTATCTGGACAGGGCTAAACCCTTCAAAAAGTCTGATCAATTGCTGGTTAGCTTTGCTACAGGGGCAGAAGGCAAAGCCATCTCATAGAAAACCATTTCCAAATGGGTAGCACACTGCATCCATTTCTGCTACAAATAGCATGGTAAGCCCCCCCCCCAAGGTGGTCTGGACACACTCCACCAGAGCAGCCTCCACCTCTGCAGCTTTCCTCAAGAGGAGTCCCCACCAGGGGTATCCTGAAGGCTGCCACCTGGACATCTGTTCACACTTTTACCAAGCATTACCACCTGCCTCTGTTCTCCAAATCCAAGGCAGGGTTTTCCTCTGCAGTCTTGCAGGGCATCCTAGCCAGCCCCTAACTTCCTTGACTGCCTCCACCCATTTCCTCAGCTTTGGGAATCTACCCAAATGTGATGACTGCAACAGTGAAACACGAAGAACATTGTACAGTCATGTACACTTACCCTAAATGTAGATGTTTGAGTGTATTCACTGTTGCAGTCCTGGTTTCCCTCCCTCCATCCCCCTTTTTTCTCTTTCTCCTTTTGTTACCATTCTTCCTTGTTCTCCTTTCCTTAAAAGGGACATATTGGTATTTATTTTCCACTGGTGGGTTTCTTCCACCTGAACATGGCCTCCTACTTTGGGGGCTCCTGACAGGTTAAGGCAAGAAAAACTGATGTAATGGCATTGGCTGCCTTACTTTATACCACTGACGACCTGACATCAGTCCTCAAGCGACAGTAACCAACGCAGAAATACTAAGTCTCTGGTATTCGGGCTGGCCAAGGGCTACCCAAATGTGATGTCTGCAACAGTGAATACATTCGAACATCTACATTTATGGTAAGTGTACACAACTGTACTTTTTGGAGAACATATTTTGATGCTTTAACATTTGCCAAAACTGCCTTTTATGAGTCTACATGAATCCAGCCGGCTCCACCTCAGGGTCTGGCTTTTCACAGATGCCGCTATTCTGTGGGATCTCCTCAGTGAGGTGTCAAACTCATTGGTGCTGACAGGATTCATTTTGCTAAGCTGACTCACTTTTCCAAGTGAAAGAGGTTGTCCATTTGTTTGGAGTGATATCATAATGCTGTCTAGTTTGACCAGCATGCAGGTGGTCTTAAACCACTGCAGACACAGGGGATGCCAGAATCCATTGAAAAACTCAGTATGATTGCAAAAAGAAAAAGCGCTGATGTTCTTCATGTTTCACTGTTGCAGTCCTCACATATGGGTTATCCGGCTCCCGGTAGCCCTCATTCGGCCCGAATACCAGAGTCCTTGGTATATGATGGCTTACACCGGTTGTAAAACTTATGTCAGTACATCAGATATAAAGGGAGGCAGCCAATGCCATTTTCTCAGTCTTTCTTGCCGCGGAGCCTGAAGCAGATGCAATTTGCACTAGTGCCGGTTGGCCATTTACCTTAGTTTCATTTTCCGATTACCAAGTTGAAGACGCCTTCAGATAAGTACCCCGTTGGGGATCCTCTTTGCTTGCTTTAACGAATGTCAGATAAAGTTAATAACGGTCTTGCCTGTGGAAAACAGATTCCGCACCGTGATTTCCATTTCTGTTGCATAACTTGTTTGGGCCTTGAGCACGACGTCACTAACTGTGATCTCTGTGCTTCCTTTAACCCGAGTACCATACGCCGTAGAGCTAAGATTTTGTGTAAGCATTTCGGAGTCTGGCCTAAATTCATCGGTATGGCGTCTTCTGGTCTCCCGACTTCGGATCTTCCTAGAAAACGCAAAGACAAGGACTGCAACAGGCCTAGGGTTAAATCTACTGATGACACACCGGTGAAATTGGTCGTCAGCACAGAGGTAGTCAGTGAGGTGTTTTCGCAGCCCCTGCAGTCTGCAGATTTTCAGCCGCAAGCCTCTACCGAGACCTTTACGGAGTCCTCCATGCCGCAGGCTGCTGTTTCGTCTTCAGACCCTCCGCCTGTCGACACCTCAGATGAGTCCAGAGCCGCTTTGCAGGCACCGGCTTCTGACGCCTTTTCTTTTCAACATGAGACCAGAACCAGACCGACTACCTTAGCTCAGACTTCTGCAGTTGCTAGGCCTCCTGAGTACCTCCGGATTGTTAGTAAACCTTCCAGCCACAAACCTACTCACAAACTGGCGTCGGTCTCCCCTCCTGTACCTCAGTCCCAGTTGGTAAAGATGGCTGGCGATCTTCTTTCCCTGATTAGGGGCTCTTCTCTCCCCCTTCAAAGAAGGCTAGGGAATTATCTCCTGATGTTTTGTCTGTCTCAGATTCTGAGATTTCCAGTATGTCTGCTGGTGAAGAAGGAAATTCTCAACTTTTTTTTGCCTTTGAGGATTCTGATGCTGAGGACTCTATCCCTTCTACCTCCTCTCAAGAAGATTTTTCCTTTGTGGATACTTTGAATACTCTTAGGTAGAATTTTAAATGGGAATGTCAGGATTTTCCACAGTCTAAAGAATCAGGGAATTTTTAGATTTGCCACAGCATAAGCCTCTGGCTGTACCTCCAGTTTTGGAAGTTGTGGATGATGTTTTCATGGAAAATTCTGTAACTCCTAATTCTGTTCCTCCTGCCTCCAGAAAACCGGATATATATTACAGGGTTCCTGAATCTCATCAATTCTTTTTCAGAAACCCTACTGCTGATCCAGAAATTATTTCTGAAGGCCCCAAGGGTGTTAAGGCTATTATTGCTAGAAACCCTGTGCCTTCTGATAAGGAATCTAGGGCCTTGGACAGGTGGGGTAAAAAAAAGTCTATACTTATGCAACTCTTGTCATTAGATCCGTGAATTGCCTTTTAAGTATCAGCAGCATACATTGGAGGCTATTAAGGCTAAACTTGGAGATATTCCTTCCATGACGGAAAACAAAGATTTACAAGACTTACTGAATTCTGCCACTTTAGTTAATAAGCATTCACTTCATTGTGGTTTTGACACTTTGGAGGCTTCCTGCAGAGCAACAGCCACTAGTTCCCTAATTAGAAGGCATGCTTGGCTCAGGGAGCAGCCTATTCTGAACCAGTTAAATCTAAATTGCTGGATGTTCCTTTGGACAAGGGCAATCTTTTTTGTAAAAAGGCTGAGGAGGTACTGAAAAAGTTGGAGGATAAGGCAAAATCTATGCAAGCTGTAAAATATTTCCTTCAGGTTCAGCCTCCATGGTTTAGAAGGCATTATCCTTCCAAAAATTGGTCTTTCCCTGATCCTGGCAAGCAGGGTCACTCTAGGCCTAGAGATTTCAGATCTTCCAGAGGGCAAGCTTCTGTACTTCAAAGGGCTAAACAATGGCATTCTTCTGCTAAATCAGGGAGTTCTAAGCTAGCTTCCCAAAGCAAGCATTCTCAGTGACTCCGACCTTCTTGTGCCTACCTCTGCGGACCCTGGGTTTCCTTTTGGGGGAAGGTTAACCAGGTTCGCAGAGGTATGGTCTACCATCACAGATGACAAATGGGTGCTCAGTATAGTAAACCAAGGTTACAAGTTTTACTTTCACACCCTCCCCGTTTTGCAAGGGTACCCAGACATACCCAAAACTCTCAAGGCAGAGGTAGAAACTCAAATTTCTTCTCTACTGACTATGGGGGCCATAGAGCCAGTTCCTGCAAATCAGGCAGGCCTAGGTTTTTATGCAAGGCTTTTTCTGGTACCCTAGAAAGGGGGCACCTGGCACCCTATTCTGGATCTGTCCATTCTAAACACTTTTCTGGTGATTCCCAAATTCATAGTACTCACCCTTTAACAATTACTACCAATGCTGGGCAAGGATTCATGGCTGGTAACTTTGGATCTCAAGGAGGCTTATCTGCACATCCCAGTAAGGGAAAGTTGCAGGCAGTTCCTTTGCTTCAGGGCTGGGGAGCAACACTTTCAGTTCTCTACATTGCCCTTTGGCGTGTCTACTGCTCCCAGAGTTTTTATGAAGTGCCTGCCTCCAGCCATTGCTTTTTGCAGACAGAGAAACATTCAAATTTATCCTTACCTGGACGACTGTCTCATTCAAGCAAACTCCCCAGAACAATTAGAAAGGGATTTGGATTTTGTGAAGAACACTCTCACCTCTTTGGGTTACACTCTCAACGAAAAGAAGTCAAAGTTGGTTCCTTCAAGTGAGATTGTTTTCCTGGGAGCGAGTCTAAATACAGCCACTCAGATGGTATTCCTCCCTCAACAGAAGCAGGAAGATCTTTCCGCTTACTTCATGAACTTGGCAAGTATGACCCAGCAATCTGCAAGGCAATTCCTGCAAGCACTGGGGTTCATGGCTTCATGTATTTTGATGATCCCATATGCAAGGCTGCATATGAGAAAACTTCAGTGGTACCTCAAGAATCTTTGGTGTCAACACACACAGGACTTAGACTTGATTCTTCCTCTGTCTACAAATGGAGTTCCACTGGTGGGCGACAGCCTGTTCTCAGAACAAAGGTCTGCCTTCCCCCCACCACCTGCCAGCCAGACCCTCAACACAGATGCCTCAGATGTTGCATGAGGGGCTTATTTTGGAGGGCAGAGGCATACGGGGGATTTGGAGCACCCAGCAGATTCATCTGCACAAAAACTTAAAATAATTGATGGCAGTGCAGCAAGCCTTGCTGGATTTCAAGAACCTACTCTACTAATCAGGACAGACAATACCACAGTCATGTGGTACATCAACAAGCAAGGGTGGACTCGCTCTAACCCCTTGTGCAGACAAAGCATGAGACTATGGTCCATAGCAGCATCCATGGGCTTACATCTAATAGCCCACTATCTTCCAGGGAGGCTAAACTCCTTGGCGGATCATTTGAGCAGGCATGTTCTGGATCCTCATGAGTGGCAACTGAACAGGAACATTTGCCATTGTATCACTCATCATTGGGGCACCCCACAAGTGGATCTTTTCTCCTCTCACACCAATCATCTCCTTCTAACCTTCTGCACCAGGGAGTTTCAGAACAAAGCTTGGAGGGTGAATGCTTTGTCCTTCCCATGGACAAATCTCTCAGTTTATGCATTCCCTCCTCTACCTCTTCTTCCCAGAGTGCTGCTAAAGATAAGGGACAAAAAAACAAAGGCTGTTCTTATAGCTCCAGATTTGCCCAGGCAGTATTGGTATCCCCTTCTTCACAGTCTTTCCCAGGCTCAGCCTTGGCATCTTCCCCTGGTACCAGATCTGTTGGTTCAGGGAGGGGGAAAGTTCCTTCATCCTCATCTTCAAACTCTGCATTTAACTGCCTGGCTAATACCTTAAATCTTTCCCAACAGGTGGTTGAAGTTCTTCATGAGGTCAAGAGGCCTAGCACAAGAAAATCCTATGCAGATAAATGGTAGAGATTTTGCTCTTGGATGTTAGCTAATGGAGAATATTCTTCTCATCCTTCTCTTTCACTCATTCTTGACTACCTAGCAGGATTGCTTAATGGTGGACTTTCTTTTTCTTCAGTCAAAATTCATGCTTCAGCAATTTCGGCACATTGTTCTTTTGAGCAATCCATTTTTTCTCACCCCTTGATGAAACGGTTCCTGAAGGGAGCTAGTAATCTTAGACCTCCCAGAAGAGCTCCTACTCCTGCTTGGGATCTTAATTTTGTCCTGGAAAAAATGACTCTGCCTCCCTTTGAACCAGCTGCTTCTGCAGCTCTGAAGTTTCTATCCTGGAAGACTGCTTTCCTTTTAGCTATTACTTCAGCTAGAAGGGTATCTGAGCTGCAAGCCTTAATGGCAGTAGAACCTTTCGTTATTGTTCCCTCAGTTCGGGTTTCTCTGAGAACCAATCCCTTCCTTATGCCTAAGGTAGTTTCCAGTTTAACCCTTATCCAGTCTATTCACCTGCCTACATTTTTCAACAATCCCCAAAATAAAGGGGAAAGGATTCTGCACTCTCTTGATGTGCATAGACAGCTGAGATTTTACTTAGACAGGACTATCAAAAATCTGAACAGTTATTGGTTAGTTTTGCTCCTGGGGCTCAGGGTAAAGCTATTTCAAAACAAACCATCTCCAAATGGATTGCTTATTGTATTCACTTTTGTTACCTGCAGCATGGAAAGGTTCCCCCTCAGGGTATTAGGACCCATTCTACTAGAGCAGCCTCTACCTCGGCAGCCTTTCTGAGAGGTGTGCCTACTAAGGACATTTTAGAAGCAGCTACTTGGTCTTCTGTCCATGCTTTCACAAAGCATTACAATCTACCTTTGTTTTCTAAATCCAGGGCTGGTTTTGCCTCTGCAGTTTTGCAGGGCCTCCTTACCAACCCTTAATCTGTGATCCTTCCTCCCCCATTTGTCTTCTTACTGGGCTTTGGGAATCAACCCATATGTGAGGACTGCAACAGTGAAACACGAAGAACATAGTACAGTTGTGTACACTTACCATAAATGTAGATGTTCGAGTGTATTCACAGTTGCAGTCCTGGTTTCCCACCCTCCATTCCCCCTTTTTTCCTAAGGCTCAGACTATGAATTTTTTTTTTGTATGACATGTCCAGGGTGCTACCATTCCTAGATTAGCCTTCTTTTGGGGGCTCCTGACAGTTAAAGCAAGAAAAACTGAGGAAATGGCGTCTGCTGCCTCCCTTTATACCTGACGTACTGACAACTGACATCAGTTTTACAACCGGCGTCAGCCGACGTCGTATACCAAGGACTCTGGTATTCGGACCGACTGAGGGCTACCGGGAGCTGGATAACCCATATGTGAGAACTGCAACAGTGAATACACTCAAACATCTACATTTATGGTAAGTGTACACAACTGTGCTTTCTCCCTGTGTCTTAGTGGGTTTTCTTTGTTCTATAGGTGGTCTAGTTTCCTGTTATCTCCCAAAAACTGGTGGTTGATAACTGGATTTACCAGATTGTCCATATATGTTGTGTTTACTCTAGTTTTTGTGGCCTGTGTCATGTTGAAAAAGGGCCTAAGCAATTTATTTTAATTTATTTTTAACTGGGTTAGTTAGCTTGTCCATTTCAAGTCCTTTTCAGCCATTACCTAAGCCTGATAAGCTAGAGTAAATCCAATGTATATGGAAAGTTTAGTGTGGCCAGTCAACCAGCATGTGTTTGGTAGGCAACTGGAGTACCTGACAAAGGAACCCGGAGAAAACCCACTTAGACACAAAAAACAGCTCATTAGCTCTTCGGAACTGCATGCCTACTACTACCACCTAGGAACACAATTTGGGAGAGATGCAGTTACATTAGGAACCTAGAGTCCAAGCTCTGTCCCTCACAAGCCAGTATATCTGACACTGAGAAGGTTGTCAACACAATCGCTACACCTCAAACACCACCCACACCTACACAACACACACCCACATATGTGGAGGTCCTCAACAAAAACATACCCAAACAAAGGAGACCTCCGAGGCAAAAACACACGTGATCTCCACAGCTCTCCACACCACATACCACGCATAGTTCACACACCTGTGTCTCACAACCACTAAGGCTTAACCATAAACCTAACATATTAGTCATAGGTGACTCAGTTGTGAGACACACAGATGTGCCTCTCCCCAGGCTGGATAAGGAGAAAGTCACTGTTAGTTGTCTGTCAGGGGCCAGAATCCACCATATCACACATCACACATCACACATGCATTCAAGTCTCTCAACAACAGGAACTGTTATGACTCATAGTCCATGTTGGTGTGAATGACTTGAGACATACCTCCCTGGACTATATAAAGAGAGGCATGATTGAACTCGCTGAATATGTGTCCCAGGCAGGTATGTGCCTAGCCTTAAGCAGCATTCTGCTGTCACCCAGAATGATGCCTGAATACAAACAGAAAATGATTGACTTTAACAATTGGCTTAGTTTCTGGTGTCATTCCAGGGAGATCCAGTACCTGACAGCCTGGGAAGATATGATCAACAGACCACGATACTTTGCCAGAGATGCCCTGCATCTGTCTTACCTGGGCTTCAGGATTCTGGTAAAGGCTCTTGCCTCCCTTATAGTGCCTTTTTTAGGAAAAATGATGAGGTTAATTTCAGCAAAACACAAGTTATAGGTCATGCTGCTAAACGCTAGGAGTCTAAACATGAAACTGCACTCATTGCAAGCATTCCTAACCCTGGAAAATGCTGACATCTGTGCAGTCACAGAAACCTGTTTTAAAGCTGTGGAGAGCACCCTTACCTTACCTGGTTGGTCATCCTTTCATATATTCAGACCCCAAACTGTGAGAAGTAAAGCCAAAGGATGTTTAGTTTCAATATATATTAAAGACATACACACCTCCAGGCTGCTCAAACAGTATGAGGCACAGGAGACACTCCAGGTGCAGTTAACTATTGACAAGATCCCTATACAAATCATAGCTAGCTGCCGGCCCCCAAATCTGATCAAGATTCCCAAACTACCTAGCTAGACCTCTTTGAATCTGTCAAGATTTAACCCTGTACCCTGACTTTGGGTGGCATTAACTACCCAAACATAGACTGAAAGAACTACTCTTGCCAGAACACAAATGCCCAGAGATTCCTCTTATTTTGTCAATGCAAATGCTTTGGAGCAGCTAGTCGATCCCCCCACAAGAGGTGATATTATCTTGGAATTGGTGTTAACCAACATGAGTAACCAGTACAGCATCCCTGCAGTATCATCCTACCTTGTAAGATCCGTCCATAAAGCGGTCACGTCAGAGTTCATCTCCCCCGACCCCCCCCTCTAGCTAGGCTCAGTAAAAAAAATTCACCAAAGCTGATTACAGCCTCCTGAGGGATGGTATAAACAGCTTCATAGCCCCCTCCGCCTCCCTAGGAATTGGCACCAGTATCCAAAACTATACCAAAGTACTATATGAACGTTTATATAGATACATGGAATCAAGAATACCTGACAGGACTAAATCATCCTCCGCAAGGAAGAGTAAACCTGTCTGGTGGACATCTGCAATAAATGAACTCTATAACAAAAGAAAAAAATTGCTGTCCAGGAACAAGAAGGAGCAGGTGCTCAATTGAAAGCAATCTCTCCTTAGCCTAAACAAGCAAATAAGAGCACTAGTGAAATCTTCCAAAGCAAACTTTGAGTTCAAATTGGCCACATCTACTAGAGACAATCATAAGACCTTCTTCACATATGTCCATAATCTCAAAGGTAGCACACACATCTGTTCAGAACTGGTGGTCAAGGACACCCCATATACAAATGCCATAGATATAGCAAATTTGCTGGCTGACAGATTCATTGAAAATTTCACCCCTCTGCCCCCCCCCCCCCCCATCAGTAAATCAGGACATTCCCAGTACCTGCCCTCTTCCCCTTATATCTGTGGATCAGGTCATCACTGATCTCTCAAATTCAAAAAATACAGCTTTCATGGGACCTGATAACATCCCAGGCTGCATCCTACATGAACTCAGGCAGGAACTTGCAGCACCATTAACTACCATATTCAACCAAAGCCTGAGTACCAGTTTTGTCCCAGCTGAGTGGAGGCCAGCCACTGTCATCCCTTTACACAAAGGTGGAGTGTTCACTGATCCGGGAAATTATAGACCCATCAGCCTAACTAGCCTGATCCGCAAGCCCATGCAACGGATTATCATAGACCTCATTAACAAGGACATTGGCAACATCCAAACACTCGATCCCACACAGTTTGGCTTTGTCACGGGGAGGTCATGTCTGTTAAATTTGGTCGACTTTTTTGAGACAGTCATCAAAGCCGTGGATGAGGGGAAGACAATGCACACCGCCTACCTTGACCTGGCCAAAGCCTTCAACACTATTTCCCACTCGGGCATAAAAGATAAACTCTCTCAACTTGGCATCAGTCCATATGTTACCAGATGGGTAGCCAACTGGCTCACTGATAGAACCCACTTAGTCAAAATAGGGGAAGCCACCTCAATCAGTAGCCCCATATCTAGTGGCGTACCCCAGGGTTCGGTCGTGAGGCCTCTGTTGTTTGGGGTATACTTTTCTGAGGTACAGGCCAAACCAGTGGGCTGTGGCTGACCAAGATTGCAGATGACTGCAAGTTGGGAGCTGTCATCAGTTCCCGTAGTAACATGGACATCCTCCAAGAGGGTCTCACCCAAGCAAATGACTGGTGCCAGAAACATGGCCTCAAACTGAATACAAAAAATGCATCAGCATCCCCTTTGGGGATGGAGATGTCCCCACAAATTATCAGATTAATAACAACGTTCTAAGTATGCAGTCAGTCATGAGGGATTTGAGCACCCAAATTGATGGCAGCCTGACTTTTGACCACCATGTTGCTTCCATTGTACGGAAAGCTTTCTACATGGCCCACCTCATAAATAAGGGTATTTCATCCAGGGACAAGGAGGTCATAAAATCCCTGTATTCATCCCTTATAAGGCCCATTATTGTGTACAATGCCCCAATCGGCTTGTACCGGGCAAAGCACATGCAGCAGCTGGAGAGACCACAGAGGTTCCTCACCAGGAGAATCCAGGGCCTCAAAAATCTGTCATACACAGATAGGGTAAAAGCCCTATCCCTCTACTTTGTTTCATACAAACTCCTCAAAGGTGACCTCTGTCTGACATACAAGGCAGTCTCGGACCCGGCCTTGATGGGACTGCTGCATATCCCCAAGTCAAGCTCCACTCGAGTAACCCACAGACGCATCCTCAACCCTGTCTGTGACATCAATAGGACTTGCTGGCAGGACAGATTTGTATCCCAGAGACTCCTCCATCTATGGAATAGACTCGCTCTCCATGTCAAGCAGAATACTTTTTAGCCCTTTTTAAGCACAATCTGGATAACTGGATGGGAAATAGAAAACACATCCCTGGGATTCCACCTGTGTCCCTGCTGGACAGGGGCATAGGGTGCTGATTTGTCTATGCATGGGCTGTAAACTCTTGGCTATGCTTATAAGGGCCTCACGGCCAGTAGCCCAGTAGCTACCTATGATCAAGTCCTTCACTGTGCTCTGGCATCCCTTAGGCCCATTCCACATTTCTGTTTGAAAGTGGTGTCAGAATTATCCCTAAATTAGTCTATTTGTCTCTTGATTTTCTTCACAGTAGTAAAAACTAGGAGTGAGAGAGAAAATTATTCATGTTCTCATATTAGCACTGCAAGCTACCATTTTATGTGAAGAAAGTTCATGAATTTAAGAAAGGTAACAGTTGTTCTCTACTCCTGTGGAGAAAGAATGATTAGCATTTCCCAAATATTTACTTTCCAGGTGGATTGTAGTCTGCATTGTCTTTTGCTGTTGAGAAACAGTCAGTTGAAAAATGTTTTTGCCAGATTTTATTCCACCAGAAATGTGGCTGCTTTTAGTATTTGCTTCATAAACACTTGCATTGCAGATGTTTGTGTCATCGCTGCTTTTTCATATGTAGGCCAAGCATTATAACTTGGGCTTCAACTATAGGAGTCTGGCTGCCTTTGGTATCTTACTACTTCAAGACTGCACGTTCTGGACTTTTGCCTTTAGGTTCCCTATGTCTCCAACCTCCTGGGAAGTTTAAGTTCATAGGTGTGTACTAGGCTAATGGCCCTGGAGCCTTTACAAGCCTAGCCCGTAGGATTACCTTGCCATCATGCCACCTGACCTTAGTTCCCAGTGCCTCGGTCAAGTAAACCCACTGGAGTGATCCCTGGGATGAATTTTCTATTTCCCATCCACTCATCAAGATTTCTCTTGAAGAGGGCCAGTGAGGAGCTCTGCTTGACATATATGGGAAGTTTATTCCATAGCATGGGCAGTCTCTGAGTTATGAACCTGTCCCTCCAGCATGTTTTGTTGATTGTGGTAATGAGGTCGAGGTATCTGGAGCGTGTGGTGCTGAGGGATTGGGATTTCTTTAGATGTAGCATTTCTAACAGAGCTGGGTCAGACATGGCTTTGTAATTCAAGCAGAGATCACCTCTAAGTAGGCAATATGAGACAGAGAATAGTTGGAGTTTTTTAAGTCTGTCCATATAGGACAAATGTTTAAGGCCTAGGATCCTCTTTGTGAGGTGCTTTTGCGGCCTCTCCAGTTGTTGCAGGTGTTCCATGAGATACATGCCAAATGGGGCATTGTATTCAATGATTGGCCTAATGAGTAAAGGGTAGAGGGAGACAATGACCTCTTTCTTCCTGGATGCAAAACCCTTAGTAATGAGATGTGTGTCACATAGAAGGACTTTCTGACCACAGTGGCATAGGTTCATATGTTCTGCTGCTTAAGATGTTTTTACAGCATTTATGTACTGCAGAAGGCTAATAAATGAAACAGACCCTGATAAACAGCTCCAAGTCTGAGAACACACCACAAAAAAGCACCAGCAGGAACAGCAGTATATCCTAAGTTTTTATTCCACAGAATTTAGTGCTTTCGTCTTACTAGAAGACTTCATCAGAATAAAGACACTCAAGTTTTCCATTTGATTTATAATAGTCATTCCACAAATAAAGAACAATCATTTGCCAAAAATTTTACATCACTTCTTGCCTTTACAGATTCCAAACTAGCATTGTTAAAATTAATACAAAATTCACTGCAATGTGATATTAATAAAAACACGTTTTTAAAAACATACACTTAGTATTTTCACAGTTCACACTTACTCCTAAAACCTATTTTTCATTTGAAACATATACATTTTCCCTTACAACTTAGCAGCCCTCATTTTTAATACAGGACCCAGAGAAAGATGCCATAACAATTCACAGTACTCCAGTAAAGTTTCCTATTGTCCACCCCTCGAGTTTGGTTCAACTAGCTGTAATATCCAGAATAAAAATATCCCTTTAGGACAGGCTTTCATATCCCTGTAAAGTGCATTAGTTTCCATACATTTAGAAATTTCATAATGGTGTTCATAGACCCTAGATTTTAACTGTCTCTTCATTTTCCCCACATAGTAGGCTGAGCACACTTGATGGAAAGCTAAGTAAACCACCCCTTTGGATATGCAATTAAAGTAGTTCTTTAGCTAAAAGGGTTCTGTATATATTATAATTTCAGGCCACCTTCCACTTATGCTGTGCTGATGACGCCATAAGAAGGCATAACATGCTATAAGAAGGCAGAAACATGCATGTCCACAACTAGTGGGTTTGGTTTTATTGGCCTGAAATTGTCCATAAATAGACTTAAAAGAAAAAAAGTCATGGACATTTAGAAGTGCCATTTAGCGGAGACACCTGATGTCCTTAAAGGGTAATTTGCATATATCCCATGTCAACTCTAATACAAGAGGTTTAAGGAATCACACAGTGGAAAGTTTGGCCTTGCTAGATTTTTCTTTTTGTTTTTTTAGCAGATTGTTTTTTTCTGTGTGACCCTTTTACTCATTGTTTTAAGTAGTTTGGTTTATATAGATAACAGAATCATCTAGTTCATCCCTAGTACTTCTCCAGAGAATAAAGATGCCTTGCAAAAAGCATAGGTACAGTAGCATTTTGGAATAGTGTATTGAACAAAACACACAGTTCTGCTCCCAGTCCAATAACACAAATTTTGCAAATGGGGGGCACACACCACCCCCGGAAAACAAAATTACCAGTTCTAACATTTCCACAGCTGTGTGTTAGATAAATAGTTGTTTCTAACAATGACTTCTGACATCCATTCTAAGCCAAGTGAGTGAGAAATCACTGAAAACAAATCTTGAATGTCAGTTGTAACAAACAGTCATAAGAGTCATAAAATTTGTCAGACATTTTGAACAAAAAATCCCAGGAATCCACCAAGAGATGGTTATTTAAAGGTAGTATAGATTTTAGCTTTCTTATCTACATGTACCGCTAAAGAATATAATGTGGTGATGTCCTTCAAGGATGCATCTGCAGTCATAACATATGGGTTATCCTGCCTCAGGCAGCCCTTCGGTCGGCCGGATTCCAAAGTCTGGGTCTGGCCTCGGCTGATGTCGCACTTTCCCCAATGTCAGAGTGTCTGGGGTATAAAAGCATCAGCCGACGCCATTTTCTTCAGTCTTTCTTGCCGCGCGGTGCCCGAAGCAGAAGCTGTTCGCAAGTGCCGGTCGGTCAGATCCAGAGATTTCAGCTACCGAAGACTTCGAAAAAAGCTAAGTACCCCGTTGGGGACTCTTTCTTGCCTCAGCCGATGTCAGACAAAGTAAATAATTGTTTAACTTGTGGGAAACAAATACCTCATAAGGATTTCCATTCTTACTGCCTTCCTTGCTTAGGCCCAGACCACGACGTATCAGCCTGTTTAGCCTGTGCCTCCTTCAACCGACAAACTCTTAGACGTCGGTCGGAGTTTGCAGAGGAATTTTTTGGAGCCGCTTTTGCTTATAAAATGCCGTCGGAGACTCCGACTTCGCATATGGTCAAAAAACGCAAGGAAAAGGACCGACACTCGTGTCCCGTGATTTTGGCTGAAACCACGGCTAGGCCTACCGCGAGTGTCTCGGTTTCGGCCGAAACAGAGTCCACGGCGATTCCTTCTTCCGAAACCATACTTCCGACCACCGAGGCCCGAGAGGCCCCGGCTGAGTCGGCTTCAGATCTCCCTACCGAAGCTAGTGTTCAGGAATTGTCCGACACCATACCTTTGGACATTTCTACCCCTGCACGTGGGGCAGCTAGGCCCCCAGCTTCTATGTCTATTAAGGCCTTTTCCAGGGCTAAAGCTGCCAAACTTTCAAAAGCTTTGCATGCCAAATCTACATCCCAGAGGCCTTCCTCTAGTTCACAGATCCTCAGCCTTGCTGAGGACCTTATCTCCTTAATTAGGGGTTCACAACCTCACCCAGACAGGGCCTCTCAACCTCCTCCAGACAAAAGGCCCAGGACTGACCCCTCTGAACCTCACTCCTCAGATTGCTCCACAGATGGATCTGACTTGTCAGACCACCAGGAAGGGGCTTACTCGCCTTATGAGGATTCAGATGCAGAGGAATCTATCCCTTCGGCCTCTCCTCCTGAAGAATTTTCCTTTGGGTAAACACTCCATGAGAGAGCACTTTCAATGGCAAGTTCAGGATTTCTCTGATTCTAGAAAAAGATTAAGGACCTTTTTGCATTTGCCTCAGCATAGGCCCTTAGCTATACCTCCTGTTCTAAATGTAATTGATGATGTGTACAATGATGTCAGTACAGCCCCTGATTCTCTTCCTCCGGCCCCTGCCAAACCTGACAGATATTACAGGGTCCCGGATTCTTATTTCCATCTGTATAAAGCCCATGCTGCAGACCCAGAAACTATTTCTCAGGGCCTTAAAGGGGTTGCAGCCGCTACTGCCAAAATTCCCCTACCCTCTGAAAGAGAGTCTAGAGCTTTAGAGAGATGGGGAAAAAAGGTGTATACATCTGCAACTCTTTCTGCCAGGGCATTAAACTGTCAATTCCATATGATACAGTACCAAGAGTTTTTGTTAGATCAACTGAATAAGAAACTTTCTTCTCCTGAACCCTTAGACCGTAAATCCCTTCAGGATTTGGTACATAACTCACAACAGGTTAGTAATCATTTTTTAAAATGTGGCTATGATGCACTGGAGGCTTCATTTAGATCAGCTATGACTGGGGCAGTTATTTGTAGGCATGCCTGGCTGAAGGAGCAATCTTTGCCAGACCATGTCAAAGCTAAACTCCTCGATGCTCCAATGGAGAAACAAAATTTATTTGGCTCCCCTGCACAGGAGATTCTAAAAAAGGTTGAAGAAAAAGCAAAATCTGTGCAAACAGTTAAAGATTTCCTGCAAGTTCAACCACCGAGGTTCAGCAGAAACTGGCCTACAAAGAATTGGTCCTTTCCAGACTCTACCAGAGCCCAGAGAGGCAGGAACAGGCGCCCTAGAGGCAGAGGTCAATCGAAGGGCTCCTACAGAGGCCGTCAGTGGCAGCCTGCCAACCAGAGGAGTAGTGCAACAGCTACAACTACAACCACTACTACAGGACAGACCCAATGACTTGACTCTGATTCCGCCTACCAGGGATCAATTGGAAGCACCCTTGGCCGGAAAGCTGGCTTTATTCTCAAAAAACTGGCATTGCATTACAAAGGATACATGGGCATTGCAAATAATAGACAAAGGATACAGGTTTCACTTCCACACTTTACCAAAAAGAAGCGGAATGCCAAACCTTCCACCAAATCAGAAGGCAGAGGCTTTAAGACAAATCAGCAATTTACTTCAGATGAAAGCTATAGAAAAGGTGCCATGTTCAGAACAAGGCCAAGGATTTTACCTCCAGACTATTCCTTGTACCAAGAAAAGAAAACCAATGGAGGCCTATTCTCGACCTGTCCGCACTGAACACTTATCTCATTGTGCCAAAATTCAAAATGCTGACTCTACAGCAACTTCTTCCCATGTTGGGCAAGGGGGCAAGGAGTCTTGGCTGGTGACTCTAGATCTCAAGGAGGCATACCTGCATGTCCCTATCCGACCAAATTGCAGAAGACACCTCAGATTTCTTGCAGGATCAGAGCATTATCAATTCTCAGCATTGCCCTTTGGCTTATCTACTGCGCCCAGAGTATTCACAAAATGCCTGGCATCAGTAATTGCACATTGCAGACTTCAGGGAATTCAAATTTATCCATACCTGGACGACTGCCTAATACAAGCGGACAACAAGAAAAAACTGTTAAAGGACTTGGCCTATGACATACACCTGCTACAGACCTTGGGATACGCAGTCAACATCAAAAGGTCAAGACTAGTACCGTCCCAAAGGATAACCTTTTTGGGTGCAGATCTGGACACAATCACCCAGATGGCTTTTCTCACAGAAGAAAAACAAAAACAACTTCCAGATTACTTCATGATTCTGACAAGACAAACTCAGCTTACTGCAAGGAAAGTCCTGCAGGCCCTGGGTTACATGGCATCCTGCATAATTTTAATCCCACATGCCAGGCTGCATATGAGGAAATTACAATGGTACCTAAGGAGTGTATGGTCTCACCACAGTCACAGTTTAGAAACCATGATACCAATCATTCCATGCCTTCAAAAGGAATTCCTCTGGTGGGCTCAAGCCTGCCAGTCCAACAGAGGGTTGCCTTTCAACAAACCAAAAACAAGGCAGACCATCACCACGGACGCCTCAGACCGAGGATGGGGAGCACACATGGAGGACAAATGTATCCAAGGCCTATGGCCTCAAGGGCAGCTAAGCATGCACATAAACCAAAAGGAAATGCTGGCAGTGAGGCATGCAATCGAGGCATTCAGACCCTTCCTCCAACAAGGACATCTGTTAATAAGGACAGACAACACCACGGTCATGTGGTACATAAACAAACAGGGAGGCACACATCCCTACCCTCTATGCCGGATGGCTATGAATCTGTGGAATCTATGCCTGAATCTCAATATCCAACTGCAGGCCCAATTCGTACCAGGAAAAGAAAATGCACTAGCAGACAGCTTAAGCAGAACTACCATGGATGCACACGAATGGATGCTGCATCCAGACATTTTCAAACTCATAACAAAGACATGGGGAATGCCGGAGATAGATCTGTTCGCCTCCCCACTCAACCACCAACTGAAGACATTCTGCTCAAGGACATACCCACCCACAAGCTTGGAGGGTGGACTCTCTCTCTTTCAGCTGGAATGCCCTAACAGTATATGCCTTCCCACCTCTCCCATTGATGTACAAGGTTCTACTGAAGATCAGGGAGGAACAGCCAAAAGTGATACTAATAGCTCCGGACTGGCCAAGACAACACTGGTACCCACTATTGAGAAACATGTCTCAGGCAAGTTCATGGCCTCTTCCCCTATGGCCTCTTCTTCTAACGCAGAACAATTTCAAGACCCTGCATCCCAACTTGAAAACATTGCAGCTAACTGCCTGGAAAATTCCTTAAATTCCAACCAAACTGTTTTATCTCAGAGGGTGAAGGACATTATCCTGGAGGCTCGCAGGCCTTCCACAAGGAAGACATACTCAGCTAAATGGAAGAGATTTCTCATTTGGAGCACATCAAAGGGCACAGATGTCACAGTGGCAAACCTAGCACACTTCCTAGAATACTTAGCAGAATTGTTCCACAATGGCCTGTCTTATTCTTCCATTAAGATTCATGCTTCAGCCATTTCAGCAGAATACAATATGGATCCACCCATCTTCTCACACCCTCTTCTCAGACAATTTCTGAGAGGGATCAAGAATGTTAAACCTCCAAGAAGACCCCCTCTACCTGCATGGGATCTCAATTTTGTGCTGGAAAAACTGACACTACCTCCTTTTGAACCAGCAGCATCAGCGGATCTACAGTTTCTATCTTGGAAAACTGCATTCCTTCTGGCAATCACTTCAGCAAGAAGAGTATCTGAGTTACAAGCGTTAATGGCAGTGCAGCCTTTTCTTATTTTTCACCAGGATAGAGTGTCACTAAGAACCAATCCTACATGTCCTTCAAGAATGCAACTGCAGTCATAACATGTGGGTTGTCCTGCCTCAGGCAGCCCTCGGTCGGCCGGATTCCAAAGTCTGGGTCCGACGTCGGCTGATGTCGCATTTCTCTCAGACGTCAGAGCGGCTGGAGTATATAAGCATCAGCCGACACCATTTTCTTCAGTCTTTCTTGCCGCGCGGTGCCCGAAGCAGAAGCAGTTCGCAAGTGCCGGTCGGTCAGCTCCTGTATTCTACGATACCGAAGTCATCAAAAAAGCTAAGTACCCCGTTGGGGACCTTTTCTTGCCTCAGCTGATGTCAGAAATTACTGAAAAAGTTAACAATTGTCTTTTTTGTGGTAAACAAATACCTCATAAGGATTTCCACTCTTACTGCCTCCCTTGCCTGGGCTCAGACCACGATGTCTCGGCCTGTGTAGCCTGTGCTCGCTTCAACAAGCGCACTCAGGCACCAGGCAGAGTTCGCTGAAGAATTTTTCGGCGATAAATTTGCTTACACCATGCCGTCGGATCTTCCGACATCGCAAACTCCCAAAAAGCGAAAAGACCGGGACCGACATCCTCGGCCCGCGTCTACCACCGACTCCATGCCAAAACCTAGCGCGAGTGCTCCAGTTCCCTCTGAGACGGTCTCGCCACCGCTCCGAACCGAAGACACCGCATTACCGACGACTCCGAATCCAGACATTACTCCGACGCCAGTTATAGATTTTCCTCCGGATACCGAAACCGAGGAAATGCCCGAGACCATTGCTGTAGACAAGGTCACTCCTGCACATGGAGCTGCCAGGCCTCCTATGGCCATGTCTATTAAGGCCTACACTAGGGCTAAGGCAGCCAGCAAAACAAAGCATATTACTTATAAATCCTTACCTCAGCCGACTCCGGAGACACAAATTATGTCCATGGCTGCTGATTTAATTTCCATGATTAGAGGTTCACAGGCCCATCCTGAGAGAGCATCCCAGCCTCCTCCTGATAAAAGGCCCCAGGTTGAACCCTCTGACCCTACTCTTTCAGATGAAGACTCTGAGGGCTCTGTCCACCCTGATAGCCAGGAAGAGCTCTTCCAGACCTATGAGGACTCGGATGCAGAAGATTCCATACCTTCGGCCTCCCCTCCTGAAGATATTTCTTTTGGGGAAGTTCTGCACACCATGAGGGAACATTTCAAGTGGCAGGGCCAGGAATATTCTGATTCCAGGAAACGCCTTAGGACTTTCCTTAAGAAGCCTCAGCACAGGCCCTTAGCTATTCCTCCTGTACTTGATGTTCTGGATGATTTGTATTCTGATTCTAGTGCTACCGCTGATTCTCTCCCTCCTGCTCCAGCCAAGCCAGACAGGTATTACAGGGTCCCAGAAACTCATTCCCATTTATTCAGGGCCCATACTGTTGATTTGGAAACTATTTCACAGGGGCCTAAAGGAGTTTCAGCCTCCACCTCAAAAAAATCCTTTGCCCTCCAACAGGGAAGCAAGGTCATTAGAGAGATGGGGTAAAAAGGTTTACACATCCACTACCTTATCTATGAGAGCTTTAAATTGCCTTTTTCATATGTTCCAATATCAGGATTATCTCTTAGAAGATTTACAAAACATTAGCTTCTCCTGATCCTTTAGACAGGAAGACTTTGCAGGAAGCTGTACACAACACTCAGCAAGTAAGCAATCACTTCCTGCAGTGTGGATATGATGCACTGGAAGCTTCATGTAGGGCAGCTATGACAGGGGCAATGATGCGTAGACATGCTTGGTTAAAAGATCAACCTCTACCAGATCATGTAAAAGCAAAACTTCTGGATGCACCTTTGGAAAAGAACAAGCTTTTTGGTGCAAATGCTAAGGATGTGTTGAAGACCATCGAAGAAAAAGCAAAATCAGTTCAAACTGTAAAGGATTTCCTCCAGGTTCAACCCCCCAGATTCAGTAGGAATTGGCCTTCAAAAAACTGGTCCTTTCCTAATCCAGAAAAATTTCAAAGGGGTAAGAACAGACGTGGCCGAGGAAGAGGCCAATACAGAGGCCCTTACAGGGGATGTCAATGGCAGCCAGGAAACCAAAGAGGTGATGCAGGGGTTTCTCCTGCCCAACAACCACAATCTCAATGACTTTCTTCTACTACCGCCTACCAGGGAACAACTAGAAGCTCCCTTGGAAATTATCTCTGTTTGCAGAAAACTGGCACAGACTCACAAAGGACAAATGGATTTTGGACATTATAGACCGAGGGTACAGGTTTCATTTTCATACCTTACCAAGAAAACAAGGCATGTCAAATCTACCACAACATCAAAGGGCAGAGGCTATCAAGCAAATTACTCTGCTAACTCGAATGAAAGCAATAGAAAGAGTTCCACAACAAGAACAAGAACAGGGGTTTTACTCAAGACTGTTCCTTGTTCCAAGAACAGAAACTCAATGGAGACCAATACTGGACTTGTCCGCATTAAACACCTTTCTCATAGTACCAAAGTTCAAAATGCTGACTCTACAGCAACTCCTTCCCATGCTGGGCAAGGAGTCGTGGCTGATTACTCTGGACCTCAAGGAGGCATACCTGCATGTCCCTATCAGACACAGCTGCAGAAGATACCTCAGATTTCTTGCAGGGCCAGAGCATTATCAATTCTCAGCATTGCCATTTGGCTTATCTACTGCGCCCAGAGTGTTTACAAAATGCCTTGCATCAGTAATTGCTCATTGCAGGCTCCAGGGTATACAAATTTACCCGTACCTGGATGACTGCCTCATACAAGCGGACGACAAATTGATGTTGACAAAAAATCTGGAATATGTCATACGATTACT
This sequence comes from Protopterus annectens, assembly GCF_019279795.1. Lineage (NCBI taxonomy): Eukaryota > Metazoa > Chordata > Ceratodontiformes > Protopteridae > Protopterus > Protopterus annectens. Next base: position 1,545,967,682 of record NC_056745.1, on the reverse strand, counting down.
TCAAGCTCTGGGATACACAGTCAACTTCCAAAAGTCAAGACTGCAGCCATCCCAGCAAATAATCTTCTTAGGAGCCAAACTAGACACAGCCTCTCAGATGGCTTACCTGACAGAAGACAAGCAAAATAAGTTAACTCAATACTTCAAAGGTTTAGAAAAACTCACCCAGATGACTGCAAGGAGATTCCTACAGGCCCTGGGTTTCATGGCATCCTGCATTCTACTGGTTCCATTAGCAAAACTACACATGAGAAAGCTTCAATGGTACCTAAAAAGCATTTGGTCTCAGCACAGCAACAACTTGGAGACAATCATACCACTCATTCCATGCTTACAAAAGGAATTCCTATGGTGGGCCTCGGTGAGCCAGGAAAACACAGGTATGTCATTCAAAAAACCACAGATAACACAGACCATGACTACAGACGCCTCAGACCTCGGATGGGGGGCGCACATGGAAGGCAGGTGTATACAAGGACTATGGTCTCCAAAGGAAACACATCTGCATATAAACCAAAAGGAAATGCTGGCAGTAATGCATGCTATCGAGGCTTTTCAAAACCATCTCCAGCAAGGTCACTTAATGATACGGACAGACAACACCACTGTGATGTGGTACATAAACAAGCAGGGGGGCACCCACTCTTACCCCCTTTGCAGACTGACAATGCAGCTTTGGGAGAAATCACTGAGTCTAAACATCCAGTTACAATCACAGTTTGTTCCAGGAAAAGACAATGTGTTGGCAGACAGCCTAAGCAGGAATTTCACAGATCCACACGAGTGGAGGTTATATCCGAAGGCTTTCAGACAACTCACTTCGACATGGGGCAAGCCAGAAGTGGACCTATTTGCCTCTCACCTCAATCATCTCCTACCAAAATTTTGCACAAGGACATACCATCCAAAGGCTTGGAAAATAGATGCTCTTTCATTCAACTGGAACTCCCTAGCAATCTATGCATTCCCACCTCTGCCACTGATGACCTCAGTATTACTAAAGATCAAAGCAGAGAAGCCCAAGGGAATCATAATAGCTCGGATTGGCCAAGACAACACTGGTACCCACTACTACGGAGCATATGTCACACCAGGAGGTGGGCCCTCCCTCAGTGGCCTCTACTTTTGACTCAACACAATTTCGAAACACTGCATCCAAACCTTCAGACTCTGCAGCTAACAGCCTGGGAGATCCCATAAATAACTTCAGCTTATCTCTCTCCAAGGAAGTTCAGCGGATACTAACAGAGGCTCGAAGACCGTCCACCAGAAAGGTCTACTTAGCAAAGTGGAAAAGATTCAGCAATTGGAATACCAGCAAAGGGCATGATGCATCATTACTGAACATCCCACTTATCTTGGAATATTTGGCAGATATGTTACAGAGTGGCCTCTCATATTTTTCAATAAAGATACATGCATCTGCTATTTCAGCTAGATACAACACTGATCCTCCTGTTTTTTCTCACCCCTTACTAAGACAATTCCTCAGGGGAAGCAAGAACATTAAGCCACCAAGAAAGGCCCCAGTGCCAGCCTGGGACCTCAATTTTGTCTTAGAAAAACTGACTCTACCTCCTTTTGAGCCAGCAGCTTCAGTTGACTTGCAATTTCTCTCATGGAAAACAGCCTTCCTGTTGGCAATTACCTCAGCAAGAAGGGTTTCAGAACTACAGGCCCTAATGGCAATACCACCCTTTATTATTTTCCACAGAGACAGGGTTTCATTAAGGACCAACCCTACCTTTATGCCAAAGGTGGTATCTAGGGTTTCTCTAAATCAAGCCATTCATCTGCCTGCTTTCTTCCCCAGTCCTGAGAATAAGGGGGAAAGGCTTTTGCATACCTTGGACATTCATAGACAACTTCGATACTACCTGGACAGAACCAAGGCCAGTAGGAAGTCTGAACAGCTTTTTGAAGCTTACGCCCCTGCAGTCCAAGGAAAAGCAATTTCAAAACAGACTATTTCTAAATGGATTGGACATTGCATCAGATTCTGTTATTCCTTTCATGGAAAGACTGTTCCAGCCTATGTCAGACCACATTCCACCAGAGCTAGAGCCACCTCTACAGCATTTATAAGAGGAGTGCCTACAAAGGACATTCTAGAAGCTGCTACATGGAGCTCCGTGCATACATTCTCAAAACACTACAATCTCCCCCTATATTCCAGATCCAGAGCAGGCTTTGCTTCGGCAGTCCTGCGGGGTTTGATTGCCACACCATCTCTTTCCTAGAGCATACCTCCTCCCCCAGCTAAGCTATGGTATTCTACCCACGTTATGACTGCAGTTGCATTCTTGAAGGACATAGTACAGTTTTGTACCTACCATAAATGTAGATGTCCGATAGACATGCAACTGCAGTCGGGTTTTCCCTCCCTCCATACCCCTCTATGCTTAGGGTCCACTCCTATCCCCCTCACTCTTAGCCGGGGATATCTGTTATGGTGTATTTGTTTTTATTGCTCATGTATTTGTTTGGAATCCTATTTTTGTCTTCCAATTTGATTACAGCCTTCCTTGGAGGGCACCTGGCATCTGGGGCAAGAAACACTGAAGAAAATGGCGTCGGCTGATTCTTATATACTCCAGCCGCTCTGACGTCGGAGAGAAATGCGACATCAGCCGACGTCGGACCCAGACTTTGGAATCCGGCCGACCGAGGGCTGCCTGAGGCAGGACAACCCACATGTTATGACTGCAGTTGCATGTCTATCGGACATCTACATTTATGGTAGGTACAAAACTGTACTTTTCATGCCAAAGGTGGTATCTAGGGTATCCTTGAACCAAGCTATTCACTTGCCTACGTTCTTCCTTAACCCACAGAATAAAGGGGAAAAACTTTTGCACACCCTGGATATACAGAGACAACTACGCTACTATTTGGACAGAACAAAGACTAGCAGAAAAACTGACCAACTTTTTGTAGCATATGCAACTGGGGTGCAAGGAAGAGCAATTTCCAAACAGACAATTTCAAAATGGATAGGAAATTGCATTCGCTTTTGCTACTCCTTTCATGGAAAGACAGTTCCTGAAAATATCAGGCCTCACTCCACAAGGGCCACAGCCACCATTACAGCTTTCCTACGAGGGGTGGCTACCAAGGACATTTTAGAAGCTGCTACTTGGAACTCCGTGCATACATTTGCCAAGCATTACAATCTACCTTTATACTCTAGATCCAGAGCAGGGTTTGCAACTGCAGTGCTGCAGGGGATCTTAACTACACCATCCTTCTCTTAGTACCTCCTCCCCCAGATTGGCTATGGTATTCTACCCATATGTTATGACTGCAGATGCATCCTTGAAGGACATAGTACAGTTTTGTACCTACCATAAATGTAGATGTCCGATAGGTATGCATCTGCAGTCAGGATTACCCTCCCTCCTTCCCCTCTGTGGTACTCCTAGGGTGCTTACCCCTCTTTCAGCTAGCTGGGGGAATCTGTTATGGTGTATTTGTTTGTTTATACATGTATATAATTTGCAGATGTTTGGAACTTTTCAGCATTTATCCAAATTTAGCCTTCCTAGAGGGCACCTGGCATCTGGGGCAAGAAAAACTGAAGAAAATGGCGTCGGCTGATGCTTTTATACCCCAGACGCTCTGACGTCATGGAAAGTGCGACATCAGCCGAGGCCAGACCCAGACTTTGGAATCCGGCCGACCGAAGGGCTGCCTAAGGCAGGATAACCCATATGTTATGACTGCAGATGCATACCTATCGGACATCTACATTTATGGTAGGTACAAAACTGTACTTTGTCAATCTCATTTTTATTCTCACTGATGGGGTCAGAATCGATGTATTGGATCCATCTCAGCATTTCCAAAAGTTCAAAGTCTTCAGCAAAGCTCGTGGGTATCCTTCCCTACCCATAATGCAGTTCCCTAACCTCCTCAGATCTCATTTGCCGCACTGCGGGGAGGTTTATTAGCAAGCTGTGGGCCAAGTGTGTTCTTTATTACTGTTTCTATTTTTATAGTTAAATGTATTTTATGTTAAATTTTTGTACGTAGATAGCTATCCCTACCATATCTGCCTGTTTCCAGTGTAATTTTTCCTTTCTTTTTTCCTATTAGTTCCCTTTTTAGTGCTCTTGGTTAGCATCCATTTAAGTTAGAGGTTGCCTAACTTACACCCGTTTTTAGTTACAGGATATGCCTTCTTTTCTTCCCCTTTTATTTCTAGCTTAAGTTGATTATAAGCTTTAGAGAGAGAATTTTTCTTCCTGTGTGTCCCTGGTTAGCATATGTTTAAGTTAGAGGGTGGTTAACTAACGTCCGTTTTAGTTAGAGGATGTTACCCCCTGTTCTTTCCCTTCAATTATTTAAAAAAAAAAAAAAAAAAAAAAGCGCTTTATTCTTTCTTTCCAGAGCCTGTTTAATTTAGAGGGCTAGTTTTATTTGTTGGTTTAGGGAGTGTGTTTCTAGTGTTACAAATGTCTCAAAAGAAGAGAAGCCTCTTGGCTTTAAAAAATGTGAGTAATGTAGTAAAAAGATGCCCCTTAGTGACTCGTATAACTTATGTGTGCACTGCTTGGGGCCTCTTCATCTACAGGAATCCTGTTCAATATGTCATGCCTTTAATCAGAGAGCACTCATGGAGTGCAAGAACAAATTGATTCTGGAATGGTTGTTAAAACCCCCATTTTCTGAAGCTTTTTCTCAAACATCCTCTTCTTCAAAATCAGAGAAATCCAGAAATCAATGAAATATCCTTCTTCGGTTCCAAAATCATCTTTGGAGCTGAAACAGAAACAGCCAAAACTGTCTGCTCTAAGGGAACCATCAGAGCAGTCGGCAATTACTGGATATGAGAATTTATTGGAGCAAACAGAGCCTTCCACTCCAAAGTCAGCATCATCTGAGCCTTCGGCTAGGATGACTACTTTACCCTCTGAATTCCGATATTGGAGCCAATCTCCTTCTTTGGAGCTGATCCCTTCTCGGCTTCCTTCTCCATTCCTAACAAGCCCCAGATTTCCTACCCTTTCTACTCTGTTGACCAAGAGTCTCTCTGATGAAAATATGAATAGGGTGGTGTAGAGGCTGTTAAAGACAACTGCTTTGGCCAAGTTATTGTTGGATCTGAACACAGAGGAATCCGATCAGATCCAGTCTTCTCCTTCGTTGACTGCTCCTTCTCCGATCCGTCCCTTGGTTTTGGAGCTGGAAGATTCTGATATCCAGCTTGTGTCTGTATCGGGTCTGAGACCCACTGGTTAATCGACTCTGGTATCTGCCCCGAGCGTTTCTGCCCAGTCGGAGTAGGAGACCTCTGGGAGCTGACGCTCTCCAATTGGGCCCTTGGAGCCAGCTCAGATCACTTCATATCCAACCCTGCCTCTGAGAGCCTCAGTGCAGATGAGTTTGGTTCCTACTTTGGCTTCAGAGCTTTTGTCCTCTGCTCTGAAGATTCCATCTGCTCTGACTACCCATTTGTAGGGTCCTGGGAGTTTGTGGGAGCAGGGGCAGACTGATTTTGAAGTTAGGAAGGAGGGTGATGACTACTTTCCAGTCCAAGACACAATCTTCATCAGATCTTTCTCCCTCCATGGTGCAGAAATCTTTGCCTTCTCACACCTGTCCACAAGGCCGCAGAGACCCCAGGCCTCAGGATGTCCCTCAGGGGAGTTCCCTCCCTTCCAAAACCTCCTCAGAGTATCCCAATGAGGATGTCCCTCGGAGGACATGCAAGAGGCAGCATCTTGACTTTCCAGAGGAGTCCATCACATCTGATACTGACCTCAATGAAGTGGAAGGGTCCCCATGGTCACCTCCTGAAGATGTCTCTTTTGGAGACATTCTGGAGATTTTAAAACAGGGAGGTGACTGGCAGTCCACGTTTACTTCCACTGAGGAGTCTGTATACCTGAAGGCCTTTGGGTCTCGCCCTTCAAACCCTCCTTCACATGAGCATATTGAGTTAACTATTGGAAGGCTTGGGAGACCCCAGATTCTATAGAATCAACTCCTGGGAAGCCAAATAAATACATCACAGCTCCAGAGGATAAGGCATTTTTAACAAAAGGTGTTCCAGTTGATGCCTTGCTCGTGGCAGCAACCACAGAAAAGGAACTATCCAAGACCTGTTCCTCTATCCATCCTCCGAATAAGAATTCCAGGACTATGGATAGGTATGGGAAGCACGTCTTTTTGTCAGTGACCTTTATCCTGCAGTTACTGAACTACCTTATCCATTTCATGAGACTCTAGAGGGACCTGTTAAAGGAACTTTCAGACTCCCTCCAAGGAGCTGTAGCTGACACGGCGGTGAATAAAGTCATTGAGCAGCTCGCTACCCTCAGTTCTGTTGTCAACTCGTCCATGAGACTCATATGCAGCAGATGGAGCGAGTAGGGCGGTGGGTTTATGCATCTTTATCAGTAGCCAGGCCTGGATGTTGTGCCTTTGTGATTTTGCAGAGCCTTTCAAGTCTTCCTTTGTCAATGCCCCGTTTGATGGTTCATATCTCTTTGGGCCTAAAATGAAAGAAATGCTCACCGGGTGTGAACAGGAAGGTAAGACCTTATCTGCTATTGGAATACGTTTTTCCTCACCTACCAGACCATTCCTGAAGATCAAAGAGATGGTGGGAAAATTTGGTTCAGAAAATCACAAAAGTCTTTCCAGGACACACAAGGTGGAAGTTCCGCCAGAGGCAGAGGGGGGAACAGTAATGGAAGACGCTGCCCTCGCAGCAGAGGAGACTCACAGAATCAGGGCTCCAGAGAATCTTTCTTTGGCAGACCATTCCAATGCTCCTGAAGGAGTGCCCACCTGCTTGTCTTTGGAGGCAGTTGGGGCCGTTTGTCTCTGCACTGCGAAACCTGTATCCAGAGGAACATCATTCCCTTCTCCTTTCCACTCCCAAAAACAAATCAGTTCCAGATGTTCCATCCAGTGAAAAGGAATAAGCAACACTTGAGGTTCAAAAGTTGCTTATAAAAAGAGTCATCCAAGAAGTCCCCACAGACAACAGGGGATCTGGAACTTACTCAAGATTCTTTTTAGTTCCAAAAAAGACAGGGGACTGGAGACCTGTTTTGGACCTCAGCAATCTAAACAAATCCATCAAAAGAACTAGTTTTGGATGGTGACACTGCAGTCGAGTCTTCCATTCCTGGAAAAAAACAGTTGGATGTGCTCTACAGACCTTCAGGATGCATATTCGAATGGAAAGGCGCTCCAGAAGGTACTTGCACTTCCAGCTGGGAGCCAGTCACTTCTAGTTTTGAGCTCTGCCATTTGGTCTCACTACAGTGCCCAGAGTGTTTACCAAATGCATGGCAGTAGTGGCAGCTCACCTGAGATGAAGAGGATTCCAGGTTTTTCCGTGTATGGATAACTGGCTCATAACTGCTCCGACCAGGCATCTTCTGCAGCCAGGGATTATACTCTTCAGCTTTGTTCCTCCCTCAGCATTATCATAAGTTGCAACAAATCTGCTTTAGAGCCATGTCAAAGCTTAATATTCATAGGAGCAGAAATAAATACAAATACGTTGATAGAAGGGCTCCTTCAAGACAGGGTCCACTATCTCCACTTTCATCTAAAATGACTCTGCATAACTAGTTCTTCAGGTACTGAGAAAGATGGCCACCTCTATTGTACTTATTCTCCTAGCTTGTCTACATATGAGGATACTTCAATGGTTGCTTTCAGCACAGTGGTCAGTTCTAGATCTTCCAGTGTCACATAGAATCCTCATAACCAACTCCTGCAAAAAAGATCTCCAGTGGTGGATTAACTCTCCCTTAGTATCTCTAGGCTGTCCCTTCATTTCTTCTCAACCCCAGACCACGGTGACCATGGATGCTTTCCAGATATGGTGGTGGTAAGGGGGTGTTATCTCTGGAAGACTGTTCAAGGCATCTGGCTGGATCACGAGGCTTATTTGCACATAAACATCCTAGAGATGAGAGCAGTGCTCTTAGCATTGTAAGCATTTCAGGACACTTTCCCTTTAGGAACGAAAGCAGTGCAGTCAGAAAATATGTCAGTACTCAAGTGCATAAACAAACAAGGAGGAACCATATCATACCCCCTTTGTCGAGAAGCTCTAAGGGTTTGGCAGTGGGCAATGGCCTCCAACCTTTTTCTGATTGCAACGCACATCCCAAGGAAATCCAACATAATTGCAGACAAATTGAGCAGAGCTATCTTATGGCTGCACGAGTGGTCCCTTAATCTGAACGTTGCGGAAGAGATGTTCTGGAAATGGGGCCAGCCTTTCTGAGATCTCTGCATCACCTGCCAATGCCAAATGCAACATCTACTTTGCCCTGATCCCCTCCCATGGGGGAGTCACCAAGAGATGCACTTGTTCACGACTGGCCTCCGGGACTCCTCAATGCTTTCCCTCCAATTCCCAAGTTGATACAGAATCAAGATTTTTGGAAACTACAATACTCCTGATTGCCGTCTGTTGGCCTCATCAAACCTGGTTTCCCTTCCTTCGGCCTTATCTTCGGGACAAACCATGGAATCTGGACCCTGCTCCAGACCTTTTGACACACCCGTCGGGAATGGAACATCCCAGCCTATACAATCTCAAACTGACA
>NC_056745.1:1545881603-1545949103 GCF_019279795.1 Protopterus annectens | reverse complement strand
TAGGAATCTAGCTTGGCCCCTGACTCTTTACCTCCTGCTCCCAGAAAACCTGATAGATATTTCAGGGTTCCTGATTATCATAAGTTCCTTTTTAAAAATCCTAATGCGGATCCTGAGACAATTTCACAGGGACCCAAGGGCATTAAGCTACTACTGCCAAAAATCCTACCCCCTCTGATAGAGATTCCAGGGCCTTGGATAGATGGGGTAAGAAGGTATACACCTCTACAACCTTGGCCATCAGGACCTTCAATTGCCAGTTTTATATGTAAAGTATCAGCAGCATATTATTGGATTGCTTAAACAGAAAATGATGTTGATTCCTGATTGTGCAGAAAATAAGGATTTACAGGATTAAATGCATTCTGCAGAACAGGTTGGAAAACATACTTTGCAATGTGGTTTCGATTCACTAGAGGCATTTTGCAGGGCTGCGGTCACTGGGTCTGTGCTTACAAGGCATGGGTGGCTTAAGGAGCAGTCTCTGCCAGATCATGTTAAAATGAAATTGCTGGATGCTCCCTTAAATCAGGGCCGCCTGTTTGGCAACAAAGCAGAAGAAGTTCTTAAGATAGAGGAAAAAGCTAAATCTATGCAAACTGTTAAAGATTTCTTACAAGTGCAGCCTCCTAGATTTAGTAGGCATTGGCCCTCAAAAAATTGGTCCTTTCCTGTCTCTTCCAGGCCTTTTAAGTTCAAACCCAGAATCAGCAGAACACCCAGGATTCAGTCCCAGGGTACACACAGGATTAAGCAGTGGGAGGCTGTCTCAATGACTTAACTTTAAAAAAAGCACTTCTCAACTGACTGCTGCTTTAGGGGGAAAGATTGCTCTGCGAGCAAAAAACTGGGAACTCATTACCCAGGACAAATGGGTTTTAAACATAGTTTCTCAAGCATACAGATTTCATTTCCACACGCTACCAACCCCAAATGGTTGGCCAGATCTACCCCCAAATCAGTGGGCAGAGGCTCAAAAGCAAGTGCTCTCTCTCTTAAGATTAAAGGCTATTCAGATTGTACCAGAAGAAGAAAAGGGACAAGGTTTCTACTCAAGACTTTTCCTGGTACCCAGAAAAGACAACTCATGGCGTCCTATCCTGGACCTGTCTATCCTAAACACCTTTTTTTGGTGATTCCAAAATTCAAGATGCTAACTCTTCACCAATTGCTTCCCATGATAGGCAGAGATACCTGGTTGGCAACACTGGATTTAAAGGAAGCCTACCTGCACAACCCAATCAGGAAATCTTACAGAAAATACCTACGCTTCAAAGCAGGCTGCATGCACTATCAGTTCTCTCCACTGCCCTTTGGCTTATCTACTGCGCCCAGGGTATTCACAAAATAGCTAGCTCCAGTCATTGCATTTTGCAGGCAAAGAAATATTCAAATGTACCCATACCTGGACGATTGTCTAATTCAGGCAGAAAGCCAGGACATACTTCTGAATCATCTGGCATTTGTACAAAAGGTGTTAACTTGTCTGGGGTACACCAGAAACAAAAAGAAAACACATCTGGTACCTTGTCAACAAATTAAATTTCTAGGAGCAAGCTTGAACACAACTTCCCAGATGGCTTACCTCATGCCAGAGAAACACATTCATTTGACAACTTACTTCAAACTAGTGGCCACAAAAACCCTGCTATCTGCAAGGCAAATACTGCAAGCCTTGGGGTTCATGGCCTTGTGCATTCTACTAATTCCATATGCAAGACTGCATATGAGGAAACCTACAATGGTAGCTAAAAAGCCTATGGTGTCAACATTCTCAGGATCTAGAAGCAATGATTTCTGTCATACATGTTATACCTTGCCTACGGTTAGAATTCCTTTGGTGGACAGAGGCCTGCCACCAAAACAAGGGACTACCATTCACTCTACCCCCTGCCACCCATATCCTAACAACAGATGCATCAGACTATGCATGGGGGGCTCACCTGGCAGGGAAGTGCATTCAGGGCAAATGGAACCCCAATTCAAATGCACCTGCATATCAATCAAAAAGTAATGTTAGCTGTACAGAATGCTCTGACAGCCTTCAAGGACCACATTCTTCCAGGACAATTAATGGTAAAGACGGACAACACCACTGTTATGTGGTACATAAACAAGCAGGGGGGTACCCGTTCTTACCCCCTCTGCAGACTAGCCATGGCTCTGTGGAACACAGCCTTGAGCTACCAAGTGCATCTACAGGCTCAATTCCTGCCAGGAAAACTAAATACACTGGCAGATGAACTAAGCAGAAATCTCACGGACCCACACGAGTGGAAACTGGAACCAAAGATTTTCAACATGTTGATCAACAAATGGGGGATCCCAGATATAGACCTGTTTGCCTCCCCCTAGAACTACCAATTGGACAAATTCTGCATAAGGACTCCCCACAAATAAGCTTGGAAAGTGGATGCTCTGTCCTTCAGCTGGAAAAATCTGTCAGTTTATGCCTTTCCTCCTCTGCCTGTCTTCTCCAAAGTGCTACTAAAGATCAAACAGGATAAACCAAGGATGATACTGATTGCACCAGACTGGCCATGTCAACACTGGTACCCCCTCTTGCGCAGGGTGTCACAGCTGGCCCATTGGCATCTACCTCAGACCCCTAACCTGCTGTTTCAGCAAGAGAGCCAGATTCTGCACCCCCAGCTTTAAACCCTGAACCTGGCAGCCTGGCTAATTACCTAATCTCTCCGTTACCATCCCTCAGTAAACAAGTGTTTGATGTCATTTTGGAGGCAAGGAGGCCTAGTACTAGAAAATCTTATGCTGAAAAATGGAAAAGATTCTGTGCCTGGAACCAAACTCAAGGGCTGGCCACAACAGCGCACAATTTACCTCAGATTCTTCAATACTTAACTGAGATGCTTCACAAGGACCTTTCCTTTTCCTCCATCAAAATTCACGCCTCAGCCATTTCAGCTCATTACAACACAGAATCACCCCTCTTTTCTCATCCACTGCTCAAGCAGTTCCTCCGAGGAGCCATAAATTTAAGACCACCCAAAAGAGCCCCAACTCCAGCCTGGGACCTTAATTTTCTATTGGAAAAACTCACTCTTCCCCCTTTTGAGCCAGCTGCAGCTGCAGAGTTAAAATTCCTTTCTTGGAAAACAGCTTTCCTTTTAGCAATCACTTCAGCATGAAGGGTATCTGAATTACAAGCCCTTATGTCACTGGAGCATTTCATCATCTTTCATGCGGATAGGATGTCCCTCAGGACCAATCACTCTTTCATGCCCAAGGTGGTATCCAGTGTGGCTCTTAATCAGTCCATTCATTCACCAACCGTCTTTTCTAATCCACAGAACAAAGGGGAATGGATACTCCCCATTACGATATAAAGAAATAACAATTCTACCTGAAGGATGTACAACAAGATGGACATCTAAGAAATCTATATCGGTACATGAACTGTGCATAGTAAATCATAAAAAAATCAGTAGTGGTTTCCATATAAAGGATAAGTATCAAGCTCTTGTTCAGTACCTGCCCAAAGAAGAAAAATGTCCACAAAACAATGACATTTTATATACTCATGGTAGGGATCAACACCTAGAATGCATTTCTCTTCCCAGTCACTCATTACCAAATTTGCATACGAATTTTGCACAGGGAGTGCCCATCGCAACTCCCCACTTTTGTAAATATATTTCATCTGCATACATAAAAACATCATTCTCTAGAATAAGCTCCAATAAGGAGCATATGGCAACAATAGTGTTTAGTGTAATCACTCTGGTTAGTCAACACAGGTCTCACAGCTTCTATACCACATTTATTTGGAATAGCTGTGAATAGGTTCTTTGCATCTAAAGTAACAAATAAACATCTCTTAGTGCCGTCAGTTACATCTACGTATTTATACAACTAGTGCAGAAAATGTTGAATATCTTTTAAGACAGTGGGAAGAGGGGATACAACTACTTCGAGCATACTTTCCACAAAAACAGAAGAGGGTTCTGTGACTCACTGCTCCTGCAACAGTACGAAGCAGGGGAGGATGCAGCAGGTAGTACAGGATGCATCACATATAAAAAAAATCATATGTAGCTTCATCAATTAATCTGCTCATCAGTAAATCATGTAAAATCTCATGAACCAACCTTATCATCTGTTGCACCCTTAACTTAGTAATTTTAACATAGGTATCATCTCCTGTTAACATAAAACGCATACTCTGGCAATCATTGTGATTCATAACCACAACAGCACCCCCTTATCTGCTGGTCTAATACAAATGGCAGTGTTCATTCTGAGAGTCTCCAGTGCTCGTTTCTCATCAACAGTCAAGTTATAAAATGTTTTCAGATTTGAAGTATACGGAAAAGCACAGATATCATCCTTGCAGATCTTAATAATGTTATTTATATGTGGGGGTAACTGAGGCATGAAGACACTTGGTTTCTTAAGTCTCATTTTATCTTAAATAGAACCATTCCCAAATAATAATTTCAGAGCAAAATTGCGGGTAAATAACCTTATATCGTAAAGATTGTTGGAAACATGATTTGCTGGTATGTGAAAGCTTGCATCCAGGGCATATTGTTCCAATGTGGTGAAAGGCCAATTTATGAGAGCATCTAGATTGTGTAGTCATGAGGATGACTTTAAAAGAACTATAGATTTGATGAGTGAACATTTTTCACAGAGAGGGTATAATAGGCGGATGTTGGAAAAGATCAATGATCAGACTTTTATTGAAAGGAGAACATCCTGTAGACCCTTTTTTTCCCTCATATCAGCACAAGTATTGGTCATGTCTCACATAATGTGCATGACAGATCAAAGCTGAGTTTTGCTATTAGATATACAAATAATGTGGGTCCTTTATATAATGTACATAAAAACTGGAGATTCTTAACAGTTTATGAGAAGACAGCGGGGATAGTTGATAGTACATCCACCTTTCTTTTTAAAAATTGTTTGAATTTGAAAAGACATCTCTGTGTTGATAACAATATGAGAAATAAAATCAAGTGGACGTCAACCACAATAGGCACCTATGCATGCCGGTTATGTCATGCTTGTCCAGCTATCTCTAAAGAACAAATGTTCAAACATCCACAATATAATTTTGTTTTTAGGCCTAAAGGCTATGCTGATTGTCATACAGAGCATGTTGTTTATTTAGCTGCCTGCATATCCTGTTGTTTTTATGTGTGTCAAACCAACAAGAAGTTAAAAGACAGAATCTTAAGACACTTACATGACATTGGAACTGGAAATGGGAAGAATGCATTGGCCAAACATGTGAAGGACAGTAATGGACATGCTTTGTCTTTTAAGGTGTTTTAATGTATACAGACAAGCATGTGAGAGGGTGAGTTGGTTAACAGTACTGAAAGGGCTGAGCGGGAATGGATCTTAAGATTATAAGCAGATAAATATCCTCATTTGAATGGATGCATTTCTTTAAAACCAGCCCTGAAGGGGTGTAGATTAAATCACTAATGCTATAGGTTAGATTTTTTAGAAGTGCTGTGATTGGGTATAATGTTTTTAAATATTGCTATGTTGTATGTATTGTTTGATCTGAAGAAACCTTTGGTGTAAACGCGAAAGTGCTCATTTTTTATCTTCTGTTTCATTAAAATCGTATGTCACAAGTCATGGTGGCCATACTGGTTTTTATTTTATTCTTTCTCTTAGTTTACAGTTCGGCCTTCAATTGCTGATTGATCACTTTATTTTTTTATTTAAGTATTTTTTTAAGTGCGTACTTCTAGTGCTTGTGTATTGCTAAGTGTGTGTTTCTTTGAATATTGCTGGTCCAGGCATGCTGTCTGTTTCTGAGCTTTTAAAAGGAAGGAAGTTATTCTGTGTTACAGTTTCTGATGAAGTTCCTGTGTTTTGGAAAGAAAGCGCTAAAACTGAGGTGAATAAATGTTCAGCTGGGACTTTTGTTATGGCATTTTTACATAGTACACTTTTTTGTGGTTTATTTTATCCAGTTTCCTTGTTCATGTTCTGTTTTGTGGTTTATTTTATCCAGTTTCCATGTTCATGTTAATCCATGATGGTGCATACCGTGACGGTATTCATTCACTAAGTAGGCATGCTCATACTTCACATCTGCCATTTTTCGTCAGTTGCAGTTTGCTGTTTCAATTAAAGTTCCTTAATTTGCACAAACCTTCGGTTCTATATCTAGAAAAGTCATCCTTCAGCTTATTTTGGGAGATGGCCATATAAATGTGGTTGGGTATTTTTTTCATGGTCAGTGTGAGGCTCCTTTTCACTTAGTTGGTGGTTTATAGTTTTGTTGGGTTTAAACTTTGCTTAGAGGATTGGACAGGACCCCATTCTATTAGAAGTAAGCCCACACTGCTTGTAATTTTACTGGCCTTTCAAGAACAGGGACCATCCTTGATTACTGGGGCTTTATCGTGTTCTGTTCCCACATTTCAGCAGGGGAATTGACGTTCCTGTGTCTCACCATTAGAAGAGGTGATGTATCCCATGTCACTTGTAGTGCCTCGCACTGGCTGATCAGTGAAGCCCTAGGCCCATCCAGCATGGTTGCAGGAAGGACCCGTAGAGTCATCTGGTCTCAGATTGGATGTACTCTACTCTGAATCCTTTTCTGTTTGTACCTCTCTTGTTGGTCCTTGTAAAGGAATCCTCTCAGGGTGAGCCCATGCCATTTTCTTCAGTTCATCACTTCAAGTGATTTTTTTTTTTTTTTTTTAACTGTTGATGACAGCTAATGTCACAAGTGCTGGATTTAATGTTTAAGAATCTGAACTGTATTCTGGGTTCACGTTTGATATGAGCCTTTCCACATCACTTGCCACCTTCATCAAGCAACTGTACATGGGACTCCCCATCTTGACACCCTGTATGCACTAATTAGGAACTCAGGTGAGCCTTTGTGTACTTTGGCTTCCACAGCACATGGAAGGCATAGGTCCCATTTCCTGGTTAGCCCCCTGTGGGGAGATCTTCATTCTAGATGTGGACAAAGTCAGAGACTCTCTGCCTTCTTCTGGTTGTTTTAGGGCAATGCTTCCTGGAGGGGAGGCACTGAGCCATATGTGGTGTTGCTTGACCCTTCCCACTGTTTATTTCTTTTAGAGATGCCTCCTGGCTCATTGGTTATTCCTCCCTTGGTGTCAGCCTTTGAGGATGTAGTTTTTTGAAACCTATAGCCACCTCTACTTGACAGCTTGTGCCCCCAGGAGGGCTATTACGTGGAAACATCTTAAGGTTGACGTCTCTGTGGTCTCTTGTAGTCTTTATTATTTGTGAAAATGTCATTCCTCACTGCCCAGTGAACAGGATGGTACATAAAGGTGACAGGGCATGCAAGAAGGTCTTTACCTTTGCTCCATCAGAGCTTAGAATGCTTACCTTTGCATATCATCTTTCCAGGTTATCTCTTTCTTGAGTCAGTTCTAGTTTGCCTTACCACCCTTACTGAATCTGTGACTTGGAGGGATATTTTCATTACCCTGTCTACAGTGGCCTTTGGGATCCCTCATTTGATAGTCCATCTTTTAGATGTGGGGGCCACTCAAGAAAAGACAGTATGTGCACTGCAGCTTGTCTGCACAAATGAGTCTGCATGAGGTAATATCCATTTGGTTTTGAACAGCTATTCTACGTTATGGCTCATTGACAGGATGGGAATGTTCCATCAATGGCCCTGCTCCTTGCGAGCATCTTCCTTGGTAGGAAGAAGTACTCATAGGTGTTGAGTGGGGGAGTCCACATCCTTGCATTTTGTACACGTGCTATATTAGGAGAAGAAAATGGGTTCAAATGCATCCTTGATGCAGAGTAACTCTCTGTTCTCATCATCTTTGCATGTTGGGCCTCTGTTCTTCCTTTTGTCCAGACCAGCAGGATCTCTGAATAGGGTTGGTCTCCCCAGGTTCCTTGCTAATTCTTTTTTGTTTATTTTTAACTGTCCAAATTGACTCCGTGATTCCCCATTCCAGCTTCCATTTAGTTAATTTATTCCTCTTTTGGCGATAAGAGCCAAGCAGACTACAATCCATTTGCTGTCTTATGAGTGCCTAATAGGTTTGTTCCCTTCAGAGATGAGAGTTAGGTGTTGGGGAGCATACCAGTCTGCCAGATCTGTGGACATACATCAGTCTTTCCCAGTATGTGGCTTTTCAGCTGTACAGTTTTTGCTGTTCTGGAGGTGTATGCATACTGAGCCTCCTCCCTTAACCGTGTGTCACCGAGCAGTGTGATCTATCTCAGCTCATTAATACAGACAATACACTAGATGCCTCTAGATGTTGCCAGTACAGCGAGCCAAACTGTCTCACTTCCTCCAGGATAGGTGCAGCTACACTGGCCAGTCATCCTCCTCGTCTTCTGCACACCCCAATGTCTGTGCTGCTTGGATTAAAACAAAGATGCCACATTAACTTTCTTTTCCAGCAGCAATTCCAGATAAAAGCAATTTTTTAACAGTCTTTACTAAAACTGTCAAAACACTTCAAAAAGTAAACACACACATTTATCATTGATGGGCATTAAGTGTAAGCAAACAAGTAAAAGAAGAAAGTTAATTCAGTCCTGGGCTGCTGCTTACATTAATACAAAGCTGACACATTAACTCGTTCTTTTCCAGCAGCAATCCCCAAGGTCCCTGCCCTGTGGTTCAGTTCCATCTGTTCAAGCACTATGAATTTAAATTCATGTTCCAGGTAAGATACAAGATGCTTAGGTAAGGCATTAATTTTGCTTTTGTTCTGTATTGCATATAAATGTTCGTAACTTCTGTGTTTTCACATACATTCAGTCTTTCCAACATAGAAGCTTTCACAGCCTTTTACATAGGGCTAAATAAATGACCCCATTTGACATACAGTTGCACCTACACTAGACTTCAAGGCGTTTCCCCTTTACTACAAAGGTGTTACCACAGTAAATGTTTCTGCACTATGCGCAACTACCGCATTTAAACATACCATAAATGTGTCTCTGATTGTTTTCCTTGCTGCTGAAATACATACTGTTCAGAGCTGTTGGACATGCTACACTTAAAGAAATCCCAGTCCCTCAGAGGTGCACGTTCCAGGGATCTAAACCTTGTCATCACAATAAACAAAACATGCTGGAGGGATGAGTTTCTGACCCAGAGACTCACTCCCCAGACTCTGGAATAGATTTGCCCATACATGTCAGAGCACCTCTTTGGCCCTCTTCAAAAGGAACCATGACGATTGGATGGGAGAAAGGAAATTCACCCCAGGGATCATATCAGTTGCCCTGCTAGACAGGGGTCCAGGGAAGTAAATAGTGTGGGAGGAAATAGCCAGGGAATTGTTATGGCTAGGCTTGTATAGGCCCTAGGGCCAATAGCCTAGTACTAAACTATGAACCTATGAACAAACTTGTTTTCCCATTCTAACATAACTGCATTGGCATGTAGGGACCCACATGAGGATCCCATAGCCACCCCTTTCTCCTAAAGAAAAATTGATTTTCAAGGTAGATGTAATTATTCTGTTGTACCAATTCTAAAAGCCCAACCAGCAGTATCCTATCTTGAGGTGAAGCACTATTGTTGCAAAGAAATTCTGTAAACCACCGGACCCCAATATTGTGGAGAGTCACAGTAAACAAATCTTTCACATCAATGGTTAAAAACACAAAATCTTCACTGAACTCAAGATTGTTGCACTTACTCAGAGTCCCGCACACATACTGAGCATTTTGCAGTATGCCTTTACAATAAAAATCCAGGTATTTTGCCAAAGGCGGAGTGATGGAACATGTAGCATCCACAGTAGGATGTATCAGTGGATTTTCCTTGTCTTTATGAATTTTGGTACCCCAGATATCGTGGGTACCTTGGGGTCTTTCAAATATAAAAAAATTGTATTCTTGAATAGTGATCTGTCCTTGTGCCAACATGTCTTACATTGCTGTGTATATTTTAGCATACGCAATATTAAAATAATTTCATGAAACTTGTCTATAAGTGTCTTCAAACAAAATGCTGTAATCTTGTCAACATAAACAATATTGCCCAAAAGTACAACCCCTACCCCTTGTCTGGTTTCATGATCCTAATGTGAGAAGATTTCAAGAAGTCAAAGCTAATTCCTCCATTGTAATATTAGGACCTACAAAAGCTGTTTTCTCATTGAAACAAGCTGTCAGATCTAACTCACACAATTTTTCAAACACACTTAAGGGATGAAGGGGTAGGTTACAGTTGCTATAAAGATTTAAAACTGGATTTGGTACATTGTTATTGTCAAACAAGACAGTCAGATATTTACTCACATTTTCAAATCTATTAGCATTTGAACTAGATTTGCCTTTTTAGCCATTGCAAAAAGTAAAACCTCTTGAAAATAAGTCCATATATGTTTGTACTACAGGGCAGGACCAAAGGTTAAAAATATGAAAGTCACCTGTTTGATTAGTAACAATTTGGCAAAGTTCCGTAGTGTCCAAAAGGGTTGTGGCAGAGTTCGTTATTTCCAATTCGGCCTCTTCTGGTTGTTGTTCGTCCTTCTCGACCCTGAGTGCTGTGGGAGAGGGGGCATTGTCCCCTCTGGGCTTGTTGCTTGCCCTTCAACCTCTCAGAACATCGTAATGGAGGAAAACCCAAGGGGGAGTCCCCTAGAATCGGCTGTTGCTGCTGCTACTCCACTCTGTTTTTCTGTGTTTTTTTTATCTGTGGAAGTCTTTTTATTGTGTAAAGACAAAAGTGTTTATTTGTTTATACTTTATATTAAAATCTGTGTGCCTTGTGGTGGCTTCCGTGTCTTCTTTGATTTTTAAAAGTTATACAGTTGTTTGCCTGATTGTGTTCATTGTTTATTTTATGTTTCTTACTGTACCACTACTTTAAGTTGAACATGGAGTAGTCAAGCACTGCAGCCTCTTCAAAGGTAGATTCTCTTTGGACTTCCATTTGGAGAGTTGTTGTGATTAAGAACTTGTGCTCCTGATCCAGTTTTCCATTCCAGTCTTCAGTGCAAGAGCTGTGTTTGCTAAGGCAGGTGGTGGTTTGGATTTAGTCTACCCTTGATGCTGCCCAGTGTGTGGGGAGGGGAGTTATCAAAACATTCCTGTCTTGTTAGGAACTTGCCCTCCTTTTACTGTGAAACCATTCTTCAGGTGTTTGGTTGAGGTCCTGGTTTGGCAAGAGTCCAGTGTGGTGGATTTTTAATTAGTATGAGTGGTGGTCACCTTTTTGGACCCCTTTATTTGTGGGTTGGGTTTTCTTTGTTAACGCAAAACTTATGAGTCATAAACACAGTAGTTCATAAATTTCTGCATAACACCTTTTGCCATGAGTATGTATATATGAACTCTAAACATATATAGTAAAGCAGTATAGGAATGTATGGACATATGCAAAAAATACATATAATCATTTTGGGTAAAGGCTCCTCCAACCCCCCTTTTGCATATTTTTATTTAGTATGAGGCTGCTCTTAGAGAATCAATGATCATTCTTACAACAAGAAAACAATGATTGCTCTTTCTTCCTACCAAATAACCTCAGAGTTATTAGTCTTTATACATCTTTATACTTCACTACAGTAAATATTGATCAAATGTAATATGAGGAAATGCTTCTTGAGGAAAACAATAAAAAGATGTGGAACTGAAGCTCGAGCAAGTCAACATGTACCATGTAGGCCTTGTGATCCTTGTCTTTGGGGCCTCTTCTGTTTGACATGGTGCATGGTTGTTAGGTGGTCAGGGAAGAGATTGCAACACTTCCTCCCATTACATTTACTTTTGGGATTCCCCATTTGAGTTTTAAGTTAATTATGTCTTGGGGAGGGTTTCAGAAACGCTCTTTCAGCTACTTTGGAAGGAGGGGCTGCCATTGGACCCCACTGAGGAGAGGTTCTATGAGTATGAGAGAGAGTGAGAGTGAGGACTCTTGGACGTCAGTACTTTTAATTTCTGAAAGAATACATCTTCCTCTCCTTGTTTCTTTAGCATGCAGTGGTTTGTGTGTTGGGGGAGGAGGGTAGATTTTTTAGTTTGTTTTATTCTGTTGGTTGGGTAAGGTCTCCTTTTATTTGTGTATTTGTTTTACATGTTTTGGCCTAGGATAGGGACTCAGCGCTGACTTTTTAGGCTGGATGTAAATGTTTCTTGTTTGATTTTTAATTGGATCTTATTAAGTTGTGCGGAGATTTGGTCTCTCAGATTCTGCAGAGCCTGATAGGCTGCTGCAGGAGTGGCTATGGGCACCAGAAAAGTCTCCTGCAGATTCCAGTGAGTATGTTTTTATTGGGAGCAGAGCAGTATTATGTACCTGCTACATCATTGGTGTGGATTCAGCATTGTTGAAGGTCTATGGCTAGATTTGATTTCCATTTCATGTTCCAGGGAAGTACTGTCCTTGGTTTCCTGTGGAAGGATGGGATCGAGGAGCGCTAGTTGACCATGTAGTGTATTTATGAGCTGCATTTCATCCTGTCTGGAGAGCCATCCCACTGTTGAAGCAGTGTTTTGAACTCTGTGGTGCAAATATTCCAGCCTTGCTTTTTGTTCTGGTAGGGATGTTATGATAAAGTTCTTTCATTCATTATTTTCATGCTTGTCCCAAACCTTTTGTTGACCTGTTTCTCATGGTTTGTATCAGCTAGATAACAGTCTCTTTCCCCTTTGTAAGGGAGGTATCTTCACCTTCCTCACCCTTTTTTCTGGGGAGCTGTCATTTTGTCCTGACTCAGACTCTTTCTTCCATTCTCCCCATCAGAGGAAGGACCAAGAAAGAGTGTAAGGGCCTCAGTTTTGGGGAACTGAGCTTCTACCAGTAAAAAGGTTCATTTGTCACCTTGGATGGAAGTATGCATCAGTAGATGGGCATTTTAGCTATTTCCTTGGCTCCTCTGGTGTTATTGAAGGGTTCCAGTTGCCTTCACTGGGTATGGCAATCATTTACCTCTGCTTGTAAGTGTCACATCCAGTAACTGGGCTATGGACTTGTTATCAGTTGATTTATTAAGACAACTCTCATTGATGGTTCAAAGTTATTATCTCACTGTCTGGGCTGGGTGTTCTCCCCAGGTGACCTCAGCTATTGGATTCCCTCTAAACTGGGCAAGTATAAATCAGCATGTCATTTGGTCACAATATGCTTGCAACATTTCTTTGTTTCTTGATGTGTAGGTTGGTAATCACTACTAGTTAAGGGGTGAACTGGTGGGTGTGGGGGAACAATGTGCTCTGCAGTACAACAGTGTGCTTATTATAATGGGTGTACATTTGTTCCCCTAACAGGGAAACTGCCATACAATTCTGTGAAATTCTGATTGGTGGAATAGATATCACAGCCCTAGGACTTATTATAGAGGGTTATAGAAGCTTCTTCTCATAGCTAAACTGCTACATTGAGAATCTAGCAGTTAATTTCAAATTCTTGCAGCAACATTCACTGCATCATTTGTTGTTTTATTGTTCAGTTATTTGATTGTTAATAGTAAATTGTGAGTTTCTGTATTTACTCATGATAGTGATGACTGCTATAGTAATATTCCTTACATTGTTGATTTGCTGGAAAACCAAATTCCAGACCGACATCCAAACTTTTTTCAGACACCAGGGCATGGCTTCTCCTGACCAGGGTGCTCTGCTTAACAGCACACC
The DNA here is from genome assembly GCF_019279795.1 of Protopterus annectens. Lineage (NCBI taxonomy): Eukaryota > Metazoa > Chordata > Ceratodontiformes > Protopteridae > Protopterus > Protopterus annectens. Next base: position 1,545,935,507 of record NC_056745.1, on the reverse strand, counting down.
CAAGTTTATCCCCAAGTAAAAAACAAACAAACTGAGGACTTCATGGGACTTCCAAGATGACTGTGCACGGAGTAACAACTTAATTTTAGCTTTAAAGAACTTGAACTAAAATCTATCAGAAAAGGAGAGGAGAAAACACTGGCTGGGAAGAATCCTGCAGTTGTTCAGCAAAAAGCAGTTCAAGCTCCAGCTTTTGTGTAAGTCAGATTTACTAGAGCTAATTAAAAGAAATGAAACACTGAATGAGTATGTCAACTTAAATATAAAAGGCTGGAAAATGGAAGAAGCTTTAAACAGATATTCATATGTGCTGATAAAACTGCAAGAAATATGGTCAAAATGACGAAAAGGCTGTCTGAGTATGAGACTGCCCAAGAAGAGATGTTTCAAAAATGCTAGAATTAGAGGACAGAGTACATAAGGAAAGCCTGAGATTTCCTGCTGCATTAGAGAAACTGGAAGGAGCAGACTGTATTAATTTTATGAAAGCACATATAAGAAACTGGACTGGTATTCAACAGCAGGAGCTGTTAATTGAAAGGGCACATGTGTGTGTTCCAAACCTGGCTATGAGAAAGCAGCCAAGACTTTTGTTAGCAAAGATGCAATCCTGCCAACAGAAAGAGTTGATTCTGACAAAACTGTAGCAGGAGGACAAATTACTAAAAGTTGGAGACAGATTGTTAAAAATGATTACTCATTGTGCACTAGGCAAAAGAGAAACAATTGTATTCCAGCAATCATAGAATGTTGAGATGCAGATGTGTGTGTGTGTGTGTGTGTGTGTGTGTGTGTGTGTGTGTATATATATATATATATATATATATATATATATATACACACCTTTAATATTCTTCTCAGTCAGTAAGCATATGGTTATATCAATTGAGCACGTGTGAGATGTGAGTGCCATTTTAAGTTAGCAGCCATAGTGAAAGTATGCAATGTTACTAGTCAGTCAGTTCATTTAAGTTTATTGTTCTTGCTATCCATTCTGATATGTTTGTGCATAATAAAATACTTAAACAAATACCTGTGCCTCAATAACTTCTTTATGCACATAAGAAGAATGACATGGTGTCAGAATGGGATCCAGAGTCACAGCCATGAGGCAACTGGTTAATGTTGGAGGAATATACAGGAATGGATCATCCCTGCTGCAAAAACAACTCGCAAAACAGGTCAGAAATAAATTGCAGGTGCTAAAACTTGCTTAAATGATTTCTTTCACTACAAATACTCAGAATGCACATAATAAATTTCTTATCAAATGAAATGTTCGAAACTGTGCCATATTAATTAAAACATTCAAAATAATTACAAAATGCTTGAAACAATATCCAAAATCATGTAAAATGTACAAAAAAGGGAAAACAACCATATTTTTTGCTGTGTACTACATTTTCCATTAATTAAAGCCATTCATAGTATCAGAAGCATGCAAAGTGTTTGCAACTGTGTGCGGTATTACAGTACAGTTATTTTGCAAAGTATAGTTGTCTCAAAGCATATTTCACAGAGTACAGTATTTCAAAGAGCTTATTGTGCATTGGAATATTACTAGTACCCGGTGTGTGTGCATGTTCGTACATAATTACAAGGGTCATTTTGCATTGTGTTTTGATATACTTTATAGGCATGGCAGAAGGATTTCACAAACCCACACCATTTATGTTTGATAAGAATATTGCAAAAAATTGGAGTGCGTTTGAACAGGAATATGATATTTTCATACAGGCTGCATTTTCTGACAAAGATGCACATACTGGAGTATTTAGTCTGATTAATTTAGCTGGTTGAGAAGCCATTGGAATGTTAATTTGTGTATGCCCTAGCTGTGTTTGCAGGGGAGGGGGGAAGACCAACATATTGTGGTACCGGCTGAAACAAGGGAAGACCCTGATTGCTTAAAATGTAAATTTAGAGAGATGTGTAACCCCCATACAAATATTACAGTGGAAAGACACTTATTTTGTACAAGGAAACAAAAGCCTTTTGCTGCATATATAACTGACTTAAGAAATAAGGCTAAAATGTGCAGATTTGGTGATTTGAGAGATGAGTTGATAAAAGCCAGGCTTGTGTGTGGGTGTTAACAATGACACTGTGAGAAAGATTTTGCTTCAAAACAGTAATTTAACTTTGAATAAGGGCATTTAGATTTGTCAGATGTACGAGCTTACAGAAAAGCACACAAGTATGCTTACAAATGAGAGTAACTGTGGAAGGCACAGTGACAAAGCTCATGGAGACAGTATGAAGCACATCATTAAAAGAAACATGCCCAAGCACATGACAGCTGCTGCAGTCCCTGGGAAACCCCAAGCCTTTCTAGCAAGTTCTAAGGCAAGCTCTGCAACTGGACATGCTCAATGCAGCACAAGAAAGAAAAGCTCAGATTATATCACAATGTGTATTGCTCCAAGAGATTTGAACAAAGCATTAAAAGACCTCATCATCCAATGCAGACAGTCGAGGAAGTTGCTGCACTCATGCCAAATGCCACTGTTTTGTCTGTCCTAGATGCAGAGAGTTCATTTTGGCAAATTTTGCTTGACCGAAAATCTTCATTACTGACCACTTTCAGTACAACATTTGGAAGATACAGATTGCTGAGAATGCAATTTGGAGTAAATTCTGTCAGTGAAGTCATTCAACGTGCAATGGGGCAAATTTTTTCTGGCTACCTGTGTGCTATTATAGTAGATGATATTCTGGTAGGAGGCAATGGTGAAGTCGAACATGACAGAAACCTCAAAAAACTTCTGAAAGAGCACGTGAAATGAATCTTAAGCTCAATCCTAAGAAGTGTAAATTCAGACTACGAGAAGTAACTTACTCTGGTCACTTGTTTACCAGTTCAGGCCTAAGAACAGATCCTTCCAAGCAAATGTCATTCTTGAGATGCCAGCTCCAGATAATGTTCAAGCCCTACAGTGTTTTTTTGGCATGGTCAACTATCTAGGCAAGTTCATTCCAGATTTAAGACATCTTTCAGCACCGTTACAAGAACTGACATGCAAAGATGTAACTTGGTCATGGTCAGAACAGCACCAAAGAGTATTTGATGTCTTTAAACAGTTACTATGATGTTCACAAGCCAGTTACTCTTTCCTGTGATGTTTCTAAGTTTGGTCTAGGTGCAGTCATTTGATTAGCTCAGAACTCATAAAGCTTCAGATCCAATTCTCCAGAAACTAAAGCTTTTTTTCATTCAAGGATGGCTGTCAAAGCAGTCTTGTTTACAATAGAAATATAACCATATTTTCCCTACAGAGATGAGATTTTGTCAGACAATGGTATTATCATGAAAGGTCCTAAAGTGATTGTACCACAGTACTTGCAACAAGAGTACATTACGATCTTGCATTGTGGCCATGTAGGAACTGATTCTACCAAAAGAAGGATGCGAGATCTAGTATTTTGGCCTTCTATGTCAAGAGATATTGAGAAAATACTTTCATGTTGTTCAGTATGTAATAGTACAAAGCCGCATCAACAGAGAGAACTACTTCATCTAAGCCAGATTTCTGAACTACCTTGGTCAGCAGAGAGAACCACTTCATCTAAGCCAGATTTTTGAACTACCTTGGTCAACAGTAGCTGCAAGTATCCCTGAGTGGAATGGTCAGCATTATTTGGTGTTAGTAGACTCTTATTCAAATTGGTTCAGGATTGACCTACTACCCAACCTAACTTCCAGCACTGTCATTACTAAGTTGAAATGCCATTTTTCAGTCCATGGTAGTCCACACAAAGTTATTTATGAGAATGGTGCACAGTTTACCAGTCAGCAATTCAAGAAATTTGCTGAATAGTGGGCCTTTGTTCAAATACCCCCAGTCAAACGGTTTGGCTGAACTTTTGCAGTTCGTAGTAAAAAACAGTTATTAGAGAAATCCAGACGTGACAATACCGATGTTTTCCTCAACTTGTTGACTCTCAGAAACATTCCTCATGATAGTCATCTAGGCTCACCTGCACAATGTCTTATGTCGAGACAAACCAGAACTGCCTTACCTATCAGCAGTAATCTGTTGGTTCCAAGTGCCAAAAATAACAAAGCAGTAACAGCCCAACTGTTGAAAAAGCATTTGACCCTGAAATCTTCCTATGATGGATTCAGCAAACTGCTTTGCTTTGTTCGTTACAAAAAGGAGAGATAGTTGGGATGCAGCTGTCAAAAGGTTTCATTCACATTGGATTTGTGAAAGATTTATGTCAAGAGCTTCGTTTGTACATTATGGAATCACAAAGAGTGGAAATTAGATGAAACAGTAAGCATTAGTTACGAGTATCTGAACCGATGTTGCAGTTTCTTGTCTTTGACAAAGACTGTAGATCTGAGAGCGATTTATCCAATGTTGCAGTAGCAGAGAACATTTTGCCAGAAATTCCGGTTCCTGAGAAAATCCCTGAGAGTCCCCAAACAGAGCATTTACCAATGGCTGTCCCTGTTTATAAACCCAGTCCTCATCACTATGTCATAAGATCAGGTCACATCTCGAAACCTTGTTCAAGATGCACAACAACGTGGACATAACTGTTTCTTTTTTATTATTGCTTGTATAATGCTTATTGAAGTGGTATTCGTTAATGTAAGATAGCACAGTAAGGGAGGAGGATGTAGATCAGTGTGTGTGTACACCTTTAAGAAGCTTCTCAGTCAGTAAGCACATGGTTATGTCCACTGAACACGTGTGAGATGTGAGTGTCATTTTGAGTTAGCAGCCAAAGTGTAAGTATGCAGTGGTACTAGTCAGTCAGTTAGGTAGTTCGTTTAAGTTTATTGTTCTTGCTAATCCATCCTAGTGTTTGTACATAATAAAATACTTAAACGAGCACCCGTGTCTCAACGTCTTCTTTATCTTCAGAATATTTTTTCCTGGAGGGTCAAAGTCATTTTTTGATGCTGAAGCTGTTAGAGGAGATACAAAAGTGTGTCTGACAAAAAGTGAACTGTCAAACAGAAGGGGTATTCTGCTTCTTATTATTCTGATAATAAAACATATTCATAGAGAGAGTGTGCCAGTGAAACCTTTTCCTGTGTTTCAAAGGAAAATGTGTAAGAGAGAGGCAAAAAGCACAGGAGATGACTGTAAGAACGAAGAGTATGTTGGAAATGAACCAGAGACTGTAGTTGGGAGATGGAGATCAGCAGGAAGAAAACAAGCAACACAGACATTAGTGAATAAATATGGAATTACAGAGCATCAGTCACATTTGTGAAATATGGCAGAACAAGAACATTTGGATTTTTTTGACTTTGTTAAACTTGTAGGGAACTCCAAAGCATATACCCTACTTCATGTCTTTAATGTTGGGAAGAACATAAGGAGAGGGGAAGAGGAAGGAAAGAGGCCACTGTAAGTAAAACCATTTTTGTTCTTCATATTTTTATAAAATATGACATGTACTGCATACTATAAAGTAAAACTTGTTCAATTATGTTTGTGTGTAATACAGATACTAAGGTAAACAGGTATCCTTTTTTCTTTCTTGTTCAATTTTAAGAAATATAGGCACTGTAATGTAAAAAGAGAAGAAAGGCTGGACAGAAGGGAATAATATAAGTAAAACTGGTATGCTTTTTCTTAATTTTGCGTAGGGGATTGACTGGATTAAGGCATTTGACTTGATCTAACAACTAGTTTTAAGTGGAAGCCAGTAAATAAAAGAACATTGAATGTAATGAAAAGTTTTCATTTAGCAAATGTTCACAGTGCAACTTGAGAAGCTTCTAGCTGAAGGCAACTATGTATCTGGTTCTCAAGTTTCTGTGGACACAAGCTGATAATGGCAATAACAACAATACATTTTTATTTCAATGTCTAGAAGATAATGTTTTTCTGAAAGCATTCAAGTTGTTTTCTACATCTGGAAGAAAAATAAAGATAAGATAAATCAGACCGTACTTAGCGTTAAGTAGAAGCACAGGCTGCACAATGTGTCTTAGCATGGATAACTTTCATTATAGGTCAGTTCAAGTGTGTGAGTGTGTAGTGGTCATTCTGGGATAATTGTTCTTATTATGAGGTTAAATTTCATCATTTGAAGATATAAATAGTTTTGTGTGTTTATATTAATCTAATGGGTTATGGAGATGTTGTGGAGTGTTTTTTTCTTTGTGGGTTTCATTAAAAAAAAGTCTTGTAAGATGGTGACATAGGTACAAAAGGATATGACAAGAAAAAACTGTATAAAAGATCAGCCTACCAAGCATTAGTGTATGCATGTAACACAAAAGCTGAAACTAGACATTAAAAAAAATCTGTTGTACATAACAGGTGGGAATAATAACTTCTTCTTATAATGGCAACACTTTCCATGCCCCCTTTACATTTGAATGATCTCGCAGATGTGTGTGTGTGTGTGTGTGTGTGTGTGTGTGTGTGTGTGTGTGTGTGTGTGTGTGTGATATGGGTATAATTTGGCTCCTAGAAAACAACAAAATGTAAAGACTTCTCATCTTCTGTTTGTCGATGATTTAAAACTGTATAGCTCATCAGATGAGGAACTGAAAGCACAACTGCAAGTTGTCAAAACTTTTTCAGATGATATAAGAATGCCATTTGGTCCAGATAAATGTGCAAAAGCAACCTTAAAAGCAGGAAACTGCAACACCAAGAAAACATCAGTTTATGACAAGTATGTGATATAAAAGAATTTGACCAAGAGGGAGTGTATAAATATTTGGAAATTGATGAAGGATCACAATAAAATGTAAACAAATGTGAATAAAACTTAGTAAGGAATACTTTAGAATACTTAAATTAATCCTGAAAACAGCATTGACATCTAAGAACAAAATTCAAGCTATAAACCAATTTGCTGTTCCTGTCCTAACTTACAGTTTTCGAGTGATTGACTGGTGCCAAAATGTGTTGGATAAGATTAGACAGGAAAACAAGAAGGATGCTTCATGCTCACCAAATGATATATAAAAATCAGTGCATACCAAGATTGTATATTCCCCATTCCGAAGGAGGTATGGGCCTACTTGAAATTGATTACTTGTATAGATCTGCAATTGTGGGATTACACACACATATCTGCTGACCTCACAAGACTCAAACATAGTGAAAGTTTTGAAACATGAAGAGAATAAATCTAAGATGACTTTTCTGCTTATTCTAGCAGCAGCATATCGGCATTAAGCAGGAATGGAAATCAAACCAGAAGTAGATAAAAATCAGGCAGCAACTGAATGTGCCAAAAAACAAAAGAAAGAATATAAGGTGAAGGACCAGATGAGAAGGCAAGAAATGTGGAAAATGCATAAATATAGTTGCAAGTATAGAAAATGTCTGGAAGAACGTCATGTTGATCAGGACTGAAAGCAGCAATGGTTAAGGAGAGGCGAATTCAAGCCAAGAAATGAAAAGTTAATAGTGGCAGCCCAAGATAGTGGACTACATACACATTGGTTTACAAAGTCCATTGAACACGTGGAAGAAACAGACAAGTGTAGGTTTTGCAAAACAGAATTTGAAACGGTTGCACACCTCATTGCTGGTTGTGACATACTAATGGCAAAAGGACTGTATACTAAAAGGCATAGTAATGTGGCAAGACTGTTGCACTGGGGATTGTGCAAACATTATGGTACTCAAGTGGCTGAAAAACACTAGAAACATGAGCCACAAAGCATCATAGAAAATGATTAAGTCTACATCACACTGGATCAGCCATTACCAGCAGTTCAAAAGATAGATGCTAGAAAAATGGATATAGTGGTCCATGAAAAGAAGACAAAAGTTGCATTGATCATTGAAATTGCCACACCCGGTGACTCCAGTGTCTTGCATACAGAGAGAGACACAAAGTCAGAAAATATGAGGATTTGCAGTCAGAAACAAGAGCAATGTGGAGAAAAGATACCCAGACAGTTCCAATAGTAGTAGGAGCAACTGGTCTTTTAAAAAAGAAACAACAATCGTATTTAGATATATATGTAACCCTATATGAATTGCAGAAGGAGTCATTACTGGGCACATTGTGGGTGCTGAGAAGAGTACTCCTGGCTCAAATCAAGGATTGAAACAATACTAATTCCATGAAATTAAAGTATGCTTTGACTTTGGAATGAGGACAATTCCTGTCATGGTATTAGAAACCCAAAAGATCTGGATAAATTAAAAGACTGAAATGTATATAAAAAAGAGAGTAGTGAACTACACTAAAAAATGTAAAGTGCAGATAGCTATGCTACAGGAGACACATTTAGAAAGAACTTAACATATAAATTTGACAAATAAGCGGTTACTTATAAGACGGAAACTCCTATGAACTATCAAACTACCGGCCAATTGCTATCTTGTCCCCCCTTTCCAAGCTTCTGGAGAAATTTATTCATACTCAGGTAATGCACTTCTTATCCTCACATAGCTGCCTCTCCCCCACACAGCATGGGTTCCATCCAAACCATAGCGCAACCACTGTTCTACTCTCCTTTACCAATCAGATTAACCATCTAAGAAACAACAAATTTGGCTCAGCCATATTCCTAGATCTATCAAAAGCATTTGATATGGTCTCCCATAACCTACTCTTAGACACACTGTCAACTTTATCCTTCATCCCCTCTACTACTTCATGGTTTAGAAGCTATCTCTCTGACAGAAAACAATCAATTAAATGGCAAAGTACACTATCACCTCTATTACCAACTACTATAGGCATCCCACAAGGATCAGCACTGGGTCCTCTACTTTTCACCATTTTCACTAACAAACTACATACTTCCACCCTGCATGCATCACTTATACAGTACGCAGACAACTCCACCCTAATCTGCTCAGCCCCATCCATAACCACTCTTCAAAAGCATACCCAAGAATCCTTCTGCTCTGTGGAACAATGGATTACTGATATCCAACTCATTCTATACCCCAACAAGACCAAATTACTCCTTTTTGCCCCCAATAAATCAAAGTCCACACCTCCTACCTTCACTATCATTTCCAAAAACAGGACCACAACCCCCCCTCCTCACACTAAGCTGCTAGGGATTGAAATAGATAGCAATCTAAACTTTATTGTCCATACCTCGTAAACCATCACAAAGGTACATAAGAAGCTAGGAACCCTATACAAATACAAACAGTTCCTATCGGACCAAGCTAGAATCTCCTTAGCCCAAACCCACCTCTTGTCTACCCTAATGTGTGTATCACCAATCCTAATTCATATTAGGAAAACAGACCTAAACAAACAAGAGTCATGTTACAATAAAATTGCAAAATTCGCTAACAACTCCACTTTTAGAAGTCATCACTGTCTTGCCCTGAAGCAACTACAGTGGTTAGAACTCCCTCAGCTAATTAGCTGTCAACAGTTAGTCCTCACCTTCAACATAGTAAGGAACCCTCAGAAAACCCCAGCCCTAAACCATCTTCTAAACCAATATTCTGCAAATCGCCCTCTACCCTCATCCAACAAAACCCTGCCCTGCATAACCAAAGCCAATAACACTGCAGGGAAAAGTCTGTTCTCCTACACCATTGCTAGGGAATGGAATAACTTCCCCCAAAGTATCTCCTCTGCACCTTCCATCTCACTTTTTTCAAGACATCACTAAAGTCACACCTCATGCAATCATGGCTCTGTCCCTGTATCACATAAAATCTTTTCTGCTCTCCTCCTAACTTGCCACACCTCATCTCCTCACTGCTTACCTCAGCTATTCTGTACTACTCAAATTCTCCCTATCAGGAACTACTATCCTACAAATTATTTCTCACGCTATGACATGTCTCCCGAATAGCATTATTTTCCAGATTCCATTCCTTCATTTTTATGCTTTGTAACTGCTGTGGTGGTGCTGCGGTAGCGTTGTCGCCTCACAGTAAGACGCTGTGCAGTTCAATTCTCAGCTAGGGCATCTTCTGCGTGGAGACATGTGTGAATGGGCGTACCTTCATTGAAGGTTGTGCGTCAGAGCTGGCAACTCGGTACGTAAAAATCTACTGCCAATCATTAGCGGACCGGAGTTTCGCTGTGGCAACCCCTAACCGGGAAAAGCCGAAAGACACAATGACAACTACCAATAGGGAATTCAAAGTTTTGTTATCTATATACCAAGCTTGCTCAAATCAAACCAAGGTACGAAAAATCTCCTTGATTGTATATATGCCACTGCATAGAAATTTTCTCTCATTCGTGGATTATGTATTGTCATATAAAGACATTGAGCTCTGATTTTATATATGCCTCTGTATAGAATTTTTTTGTCATTTGTTGTATTTGTACTGTTATGTTATGGAGCTTTTCTCCCTGGGCCTCCGCTGTAAATGGACCTTGTTCCAGTCTGACTTTCCCGGTAAACAAATGTAAAATAAATAAATAAAATAAATAATACATTTGTAACACAAGCAACTTGTATAAATCATTTTGATATTAACAATGACATATAATTATTTACAAACTTCCAGATAGCTATGCTGGTAGTATCTCCATTTGTGTCACTTCTATACAAGTCATGTTGATATTCACAAATGACATATAATTATTTATAAAGTTGCAGCTAGCTGTGCTATTATACCCTTTTGTAGCACTTCCCACCTTTCTGTTAAACAGAGAGGAATTTAAAGGATGGGTAGTGGAAATTATTCAGAAGTTATTAGGGTAGATAGAATTTTCATCAGAAAATATAGTTAGGGAGTGGGATAAAATGAAAGTAGAGTTTTTTGAAATAGGGTAGAAATAAAAGGAAAGCAGATATGATTCAGAAGTAACAAGAATTATTTAGAGGCACTGACAAAGGTTAAAGTATTGCTGAATAGGGGAAATCTCACAGAACAGGAAGAGGTGTAACTGCAGAGTGATAGAGAAAATAAGGGATTATCTTCATAATATGCATGCGTTTAGAAAGATTGCTTTTAACCAACTGTTTTTGATAATAATTGCAGAGCACAAAAGCTTTTATCACTATGTTTTAATCAACAGAAAGTAGAAGGGGGTTTGTGGACAAGCTTAGGGAGCTTATAACAAGAAAAAAAAACAAAGATCCTGTAAAGGTATTAGAAATACTTTGGAAATTTTATGAAAATCTGTATAAAGCAGAGAAATGCGGAAATCCCGAAAAAGCACACATGGAAATGTTTATTGAAGAATTAAATATGCCAAGGTAAGGGAAGTAAATATTGTGGGAAGAAATAGCCAGGGGATTGTTATGGCTAGGCTTGTATAGGCCCTAGGGCCGATAGCCTAGTACCAACCTATGAACCTATAAGGTTAGAGATAGATGAGGCGCAACTATTAACAGCATAGGAGGAGATGAGATAAAAGTGGTGATGTATAACCAATCTATAGGAAAGTCTCCAGGCACAGAGGCACTCTGGTGGAAGTTTGGAAGTTAGGAGGGAAGAAAGTGATAAAGATCTGGAAGGTTTTGTTTGACAGTATTTTAAAAGGAGAGAAACACCCAGCATCCTGGAAGAAGGCTGTGGTGGCTGTAATATCTAAAGATGATAAAGACCAAGCAGATCCAGCTTCATACTGAAAAAAAAATATTAAAAAAAAATATTTAAAAAAAAAAAAAAAAAAGGCAGTGCCCTGCGTGGCAGCAGCTGATTTGAATCCCTACAGCAAAGTGTACTATTTGTCTTGTTTTTCACAAGAAACAACAGAAAAAAACAGATTTAATGGCAAAAAATGAAAGCATGATTAACTACAGTGCTGATATCTTTTGGAAGTCTGATCTCATATCTTGCTGTGCTGCATACTTGATTAACTGATGGTGGTGCTACGGTAGCGTTGTCGCCTCACAGTAAGACGTTGTCATGTTCGATTCTCAGCTAGAGCGTCTTCTCTGTGTAGACGTGCGTGAATGGGCGTACCTTCGTTGAAGGTTGTGCATCAGGGCTGGCAACTCTGCATGTAAAAATCTACTGCCAATCATTAGCGGACCGGGGTTTCACTGTGGCGACCCCTAACTGGGAAAAGCCGAAAGACACAACAACAACTCCAGGAATGCCTGCAGCTTGGAATCTTACTGGAACATGGTAAAAACTGCTGAACCCTGTCAAACCTGTCTAACCAGTTGACAATCGGACATGGGAAGCATATTAAAAGGAAAAGATGTGAAAGATCAGGAAAGAGAGGCTCTAGAGCAGGAATTAAGGCCAGACTGAAAAGAAATCCGCACAGACCTACACTTCCTTTTATGCTGCTGGCAAATGCAGGCTCACTGGAAAGCAAGATAGACTACTTAAGGCTGGATAATTCCACACAATTTAAGGTGAGAAATAGTGGTTTACTTGTGTTCACAGAAACTTGGCTGAACTCCAAGATAAATGATAGTACAGTATATGTATAGGAGATGTCATTATTTCGTGCTGACAGAAATCAGTCTCTGTGGTACATCTGTTGGAGGGGGTGTTTGTGTGTATATCAACAACAGCTGGTGTACAAACTGTGAAATAATTACCTCTTACTGCTCAGAGAATATTGAGTTCATGTTACTAAAATGCAGACCCTTCTAATTGCCTAGGGAGTTCAATTTAGTGAGCATAACAGTTGTGTACATCCCACCCTGGTGCTAATACCAATGTAGCATTGAAAATTGTGTGTATGTCGATAAATTACCTCCAGAATAAGAACCCTGAGTTTGCCCATATAATTGCAAGTGATTTCAATCAACTGACTTGAAATCTGTATTACTCTATTACCATCAACATGTGTACTTTGCAACAAGAGGGGAGAACACTCTAGATAAGGACTTTTTTTGGTCTCAAACTGATTGCCAAAATTGCATAATCATCCCCACAAATTATCACATTAATAACAAGGTCCTAAGCACGCAATCAGTCGTGAGGGACTTGGGCACCCAGGTTGATAGCAAACTAACTTTTGGCTACCATATTGCCTCCATTGTACAGAAAGCTTTCTACATGGCTCACCTTATTAGTAAGGGTATCTCATTCAGGGACAAGGAGGTTATAACATCCATTTATTCTTCCCATTATTGTGTACAGTGCCCCTTTCAGCATGTTCCTCACAAAGCACGTGCAGCAGCTGTAGAGACCACAGAGGTTCCTCACCAGGAGAATCCAGGGCCTCAAACATCTACCCTATACAGATAGGCTAAAAGCCCTGTCCCTATACTCAGTCTCATATAGACTCCTCAGAGGTAACCTCTGTCTGGCATACAAAGCAATCTCAGACCCCGCCTTGATGGGACTGCTGCATATCAGCAAATAAGGCTCCACTGGAGTAGCCCACAAGTGCTACCCCAACCTGGTCTGTAACATCAGTAGGACTTGAGGATGGGACAGATTTGTGTCCCAGAGACTCCCCCTTCTGTGCAATAGACTCCTTCTCCACTTCAAGCAGAGTACCTCATTAACCCTTTTTAAGCGCAAGCTGGATAGCTGGATGGAAAACAGAAAAAGCACTCCTAGGATTCCACTTGTGTCCCTGCTGGACAGGGGCATCGGGTGCTGACTTGTCAGAACATGGGCTAAAAATTCTTGGCTAGGCTTGTAAGGGCCTCAGGGCCAACAGCCTACTAGCTTCCTGTTATCCTATGATCCTGTAGTTGCCCTCCTTTGGAGGCAATCGGGAGTCCATTATCCCTGCACCAGAGAGCCTAGCTAAACATAAAATATACATGGATGCAGAGGATTATTTTCAGAGGCTATATAATACCCTTTTCCCCTCTGCATCTAGTCTTAAGGAAAATCTCAGATGTTCCACTCAGTCAGAGGGAAGAAGCAGCAATTCAGATACAAAAGCTGCTAGGAAAAAGTCATCCAAGAGGTCCCACCAGACCAGATAGAATCTGGAACTTAAGGTTCTTTTTAGTACCAAAGAAAAAGGGACTGGAGACCAATTTTGGATCTCAGCAACTTGAAAAAGTCAGTTTGACATACCAAGTTTCGGATGTTCACAGTTCAGTCCATTCTTCCTTTTCCAGGCAAGGACAACTGGATGTGCTCGATAGACTTTCAGGATGCATACTGTTGCATAAAGATGAACAGACGATCGAGAAGGTACTTATGCTTCCAGCTGGAGTCAGTCATTTCCAGTTCAGAGTTTTGCCATTTGGCCTCACCGCAGTCTCCAGGGTGTTCACCAAATGCATGGCAGTAGTAGCAGCTCACTTGAGACTGCAAGGATTCCGAGTGTTTCCATGTCTGGACGACTGGCTCATTACCACCCAGACTAGGCATTAATTGATAAGGGTAAGAAATCAAGTTCCCTGGATTTGTTCTCATCTGGGAATAACCATAAACTACTACAAGTATCAACTGGAACCAACTCAAAATCTGGAAATCATAGGAGCAGTTTTCAACAGAAAGTCAATGATAGCTTCACTGCCTCCCTCAAGAATACAAACTATAAGATCACACAGGTCAGAAAAATAAGCTCACTTGGTCCTTCAGGCTCTGGGATCTGTGGCAGCAGCAGTAACACTAGTACCTTTAGCCAGATTTTATATGAGAATTCTCCAGTGGATGCTAACAACCCAGTGGTCGATACTTTATCAATTCATGTCAACCCAAATATGGATCACTCAGACATGTGAGAGAGATGTCGGGTGGTGGAATCAATAAGATTAGGTTCTACAAGGCCGTTCATTCATCCCTTCTCAGCCCAAGGCATAGTGACCGCAGACACTTCCCAGTTGGTGTGTGTGTATGGGGTATTTTCTGGGGAAAATAGTCCAAGGCACTTGGTCCCCTGAAGAGGCCAACTTGCATATCAATGTTCTAGAGATGAGAGCAGTGCTTTTAGCATTGCAGACCTTCCAGAATGCTCTCCCTTTGGGGACAGTTGCAGTTCAAATGGACAATATATCAGTAGTTTGGTACATCAACAAACAAGGAGGGACCAGCTCTTACCCTTTGTGTTGAGAAGCACTCAAAGCATGGCAGTGGGTGATCTCATCCAACCGCTTGCACATAGTAATGCACATTCCAGAGAAGTCCAATGTGATAGCAGACAAACTGAGCAGGTATGATCTTCTACCTCACGAGTGGTCTCCCAACAAGAACGTGACGGAAATTATTTTTCATCGAAGGAGCCAGGCTTGCTGCAGTCTCTTTGCTTCTCCCCTAAACAAATGCAGCAGCTACTTTGCCCTAATACCCCATCAGGGGAATCACTGAGGGATGCTCTACTTCACGACTGGTCCCCCGGTCTACTTTATGGCTACCCACCAAGCCAATTAATTGTGAAATTTCTGCAGAAAGCTGCCATGTTGAAGAGTAAAGTCATCCTCATTGCACATTACTGGCCTCGACACATTTGGTTTCCCTTTCATTTGGCATCACTTTCTTCACCGTCCTTGGATTCTGGATTCAACTCTAGACCTCCTTTCTCACTTGACAAACATGATCCATCCCAACATCTCGAACCTCAGGCTGATGGCCTGGTTTCTTCACTTTCATTAATAGCCAGACAAACAATGCTCTCTTCCCCTGTCCGACATTCACTTTTGTCTTCTTATAAACCTTCAACACGAAAACTTTAAGTAAATGGAAAAGGTTTGTTTACTGGGCTCAACAAAATCATGTTGAACCTTTTTCAGCTCCAATACATAATATACGTGAGTTTTTAGCCCTACTTTTTAAAGACGGGACTAGTTCTTCTACCATTAAAGTTCATTTAGTAGCGATATCAGACTTTCATATTGGATTTCAAGGTTCTTGAATAGCCTCTCAAAAGTTGGGCAAAGCTTTCTTGAGAGGCAGTCTCCTTTTGAGACCTCTGTTTAAGGACCTTACTCCAACATGGATCTCTTTCTGGTACTGCAATCACTAATGCATATCCCCTTTGAACCAGCAGCTAAATGTAATCTTAATTATCTTACTTGGAAAACTGTTTTTCTAGTAGCCATTACGTCTGCTAGATGAATTTCAGAAATTCAAGCATTGTCTTCAAAACCTGCATTCTTAGTCTTTCACAAGGATAGAGTGACGCTACAAGCAAATGCCTTCTTCCTACCCAAGGGTGGTGTCAGAATCTAATATCAATCAATCAATTAATTTGCCAGTATTTTTTCTAATTTTGCTAGCAAGGGCGAGTACATTTGACATTTATTGGATGTTCACAGGCAATTGCGTTTTTACCTACATAGAACAAAAGACATCAGACCAGTTGTTTGTTTCCTTTGCAGAATTCAAAGTGGGAAAACCAGTTGCCAAAGTAACTTTAGCCAGATAGCTAACTGATTGTATTTCATTTATTTGTAGCAAATTGGGTATTACCTTACCTCAACCAATACAGGCTGAGTCAACTAGATCCATGGCAACTTCAGTTTTCTTATCCAGAGCTTCCATGGGTGTCATGTGTGCCAGCAGCAACTTGGGCTATTTCCCATACTTTTATTACTTATTACAAATTAGATCTGGTCTCCAGGTGTAGAACATCATTTGGTTCAACTGTACTTAGGAATATCCTTCCTTAGAGTCCACCCTGGAGTATGAGTAGTTTGGGAACTCTGTCCCATCAATTGAGGATAGAATGAAAATTGACATCAGATAAGTTATGTGCTTACCATAACGTTCCATTTGTGTTGTCATAGGTTCATAGGTTCATACTAGGCTATCTGCCCTAGGGCATTTATAAGCCTAGCCAGAGTGTGTTTGGCTTTCGCCACCTATTTTAAATGAATTTTGCTATGCCCTTTTTCGAGGTTAGTATACTGTGCCTCTGTCTAACAGTGACACAGAAGTGATACCCAGGGTAAACCTACTATCTCCCATCCACTCATCAAGATTCCTCTTGAAGAGAGTCAATGAGGGACTCTGCCTAATCTGGACTGGGATTTTATTCCAGAGTGAAGGGAGCCTCTGGGTCGATTTTCATTCTTCCTCAACTTCCTACCCACCAAGCCCCCATCCTTTTTTATTTACAAACTTCTGGAAGAATGAGCTGGTAGAAGAACATCATTATCCTTTATACTGAGTTCCAGATATGGTTTCTCCTATATTGAGCACTTGCAATTCTACGTATCCTATATGTGTGCATGTTAAACATTTCTTTCTGATAAAAATTGTCAAATAAGATCTGAAATAGCTTAGGGTTTCTGCATTGTGGGTAAGGGAGGAGCTCAAGAGTTTTTTGGTTACCATGAGCTTTAGTAACAAACAAGTCGGATCTAAGGTTTGGATCCAAACCCATCAGTTGAGGAAAAATGAAAATGGACAACACAGATGGAACATTATGGTACATAACTTCTTTTTTTGTCTCATCTTTGTCCTGGGTGGTACCGGCCATTGACCCTCTCATTGATTTGATGACTTAATGAGAATGGAAGGACCATGATGTGGTGAGGCCTATCTACAAGAATACCCTCCACTCCTGTAGATAGGAAACATCCTCTGGTGGACACGACAGTTGTTGAGGCAGCCACCAATCAAGAATTTTGTGAAGAAAGAGGCTTTGTTCATCTCCCTAATAGAGAATTTAGGGGTATGGGCCATTAAGGGGAAACAGACATGTGCTTCTGCTACATTTAAACTAAGAGTATTGAATTACTCAGCTCATGTTACCAGACTTTAGAGAGACTTGCCTAAGAAGATCCCAAAGTCTCTTTTGGGTGCTCTTCCTGCAGATGTTCTAAAGACAGTAAACTCCCAGCTTTTCACTCTCCAATCTACTTCCGGTGTGACCATGTGTCTGCTTTCCAAAGCAGCTCCTGACACAGCAAGGGCAGCAGGGACTGGCATTATTATTTGCCAATGTGCCTGGATGCTCCTATGCAATTTTGCTGAAAGCTTCAGGATGTCTTTCATCAGTGCACCTTTTGATGGGACTATCATTTTTTTACCCAAAGTAAAAAGAAATGCTGACCAGGAGTCAACAGAATGGTAAGACCCTCTCTGCAGTAGACATTCTCTTTTCAATGCCCCAGAAATCCTACTCCATATTTACAGCATGTTGATTACTGATGTGGTTCAGGAAATCACACACTTCTTATCGGGAAACTCCTAGAGGTATATCCCCATGTCAGAGGAGGAGGTAACAATAATGGACATCGCCAATGATGCAGAGGTGGACTGCATAACCAGGTGTTTTTTGGACCATTTACAGAAAACCCTTTCAGCAAACGTGAAGGTCTGCCCGACTGCTGCACTCTTGAGGCAGTCATGGTGGGGGGGGGGGGATTATCTCTGCACCCACAATCGTGGCACAAAATAACTTCAGATTCTTGGGTGCTGAACTTAACCTTCAGATGTTATTCTACACCATTTCCCCAGCCCACCCATGTCAGAAAGAAGAAATTTTCCTATGTCCCACCCAGTCAGTGGGAATTTGCAGCAGCAAAAGTTTCCAAGCTACTAGAAAGAGTCATCTAATAGGTCCCTGAAGACCAGCTAGAATCCAGAGTCTACTCAAAGTTCTTTTTAGTACCAAAACAAAATCAGGGGACTTGAGCCATTTGAATCAGTATGTCAAACAGAGAAAATTCCAGATGGTCACGTTTCAATCCATTTTGCCTCTACTGAGGAAAATAATTGAATGTGCTGCATAGATCTCAAGTATGCATGCTGTCATGTGAGGATAGAGAGGCGCTCAAAGAAATTTCTCTGTTTCTGTCTGGGAGCCAGTTATCAGTTCAGAGCCCTGCTGTTTGGTTTCACCACAGCCTCCAAGGTAGTCACCAAGATTATGGCAGTGGTGGCAGTGCATCTGCACTTACTAGGCATTCAGGTTTTCCCATACCTTGATAATTGGCTCCTTCCTGCTACAACTGACAGTCTCTTATCACACTATCGGGACCTTCTGCTCCAATTGATGCATGAGCTAGGCATCATGGTCATTCTGACCAAACGCCAGCTTATGCTGTCCCAGCAGGTAGAGTTTATTGAATGCCACCTGAGCATAAGCTTACTGTTTGCCTGTCTTAAAAAATCCAGGGAGCTTTCCCTTAGCCTTATAGCAACCCAAGTTCTTCACCACCCTTGTCCTCCAGCAAGACTGATCATTCACCTACTGGGCCTTATGGCATCTACAATCCTCATGATCCCACAGTCCAGATTTTACTTGAGGGTTCTTCAGTGGACTGTAGCAGTACAGTAGTCCTGAATGTTACACCCACTTTATGCTAAGACTTGCTCAGATTTGCGGGCAACACATATCTTGGTAGATAACATCTTCTTCTATGGTAGACAAATGTCCATTCCTAATGGACTTCCCTGTGGCAGTAGTGACAGTGGTCACTTCCCTTCTAGGGTGGAGGGGCATTTTGAGGGGAAGGTGGTCCAGGCACTTAGTCACATATAGAGGTCAATCTCCACATCAGTGTTCTGGAGATGAGAGTGGTCCTCCTAGCATTGCAAGCCTTTCAGGATGTTATCTCCAGAGGAGTGATCCAAGTGCAGACAGACACTATGTCGGTAGTCTGGTCCATCAACAAACAGGGAGGAGCCCTATCCCATATGCCAAGAAGCAATGAGAGTTTGGCAGTGGGTGATGTCTTCACACTGCTTTCTAATAGCAATGCATATCCCTGGGTCATTCAGTATTCTGTCAGGCAAGCTGAGCAGCTCTACCCTGGTGCCTCACAAGTGGTCCCTCGATCCAACAGTGACAACCTTACTCTTCAGTTGCTGTGATCTATTTGCGTCTCACCTAAACAACAATGCTGTAGTAACTTTGCCTTGATTACTCCATAGGGACAGTCAGTGAGCGATGCTGTAAGTCACCATTTTGCCCCCCAGGTTTCATCTACACATTTCCCCCATTACCATTAATGAACAAGTCCATACAGAAAATAAGAATGTGCAAGGCCAAAGTGGTCATCATTGCCCTGGCCTCATCAGATATGGTTTCCCCTTCCTGTAGCCTTTGCTAGTGCATTCTCCATGGAAACTAGATCACTGACCAGAGCTATTGACAAACTAAGCCAGACTACCGCCTCAAGATCAGAAAACCATGAAATTAACTGCTTGGTTCCTCCAACTCTGACATTAGCCAGAGATGCCAAGCTTTCCTCATTGGTTATTCAGATGCTGTTAGCATCCCAAAAGCATACCCCTTTGAAAATGTACTGCAGAAAATGGAAGAGGTTTTCCATCTGGGCTGCTTCCAAGGGCTTAAATCCATTTTCAGCTCCTGTTCCTTCCATTCTAGAATTTTTATCAGAACCTTTTTCACAATGGGTCCAGTTACTTCACTATTAAAGTTCAGTTGGCAGTTATCTCTAGCTTTGATGTAGGCCAGAACAGCACCTCTGTACCATCTTTGAGAATTTTGAAAGCTTTCCTGAAGGGAACATTTCTTCTTCTTTCGCTGTCTGTCAGGGATGTGATCCCCCTTGGGATATTACCGTCATGTTACAAGCATTGACTCAGCCACCATTTGAGCCAACAGCATCATTAGATTTAAAGTTCCTGTCTCGGAAAATAATTTTTCTGGTGGCAGTCACTGCAGCTAACTGGATTTCAGAGATGCAGGCACTTTCCTGAAAATCATCATATTTGGTTTTTCATAAAGATGGGGTTTTCTTAACAACTAATGTATCCTTCCATCCCAAGATGGCATCCAAAGCTAATCAAAATCAGTCAGTAAATCTGCTAGTCTTTTTTCCATAATTTTCAAACAAAGATGAATATATGTTACATATGTTGGATGTTCATCATCAAGTTAGGTTTCATCTCCATGGAACTAAACCTTTCAGAAAGTCAGATCAACTGTTTGTGGTGTTCTCTAAGCCTAAATCAGTGGTTAAAATTACTCTGTCTAGATGATTATCTAAATGTATTTCATTTGTGTACAATACAAAGGATTTGTCTCTACAATCTAAACCTAATTCCACAAGGGCAGGAGCCACCTCTACAGCCTTTGCCAGCAGATTTCCTATTAATGATATCAGTGCAGCAACTACTTGGTCAACAGTTCATACATTCGTATGTCATTATAGACTGGATGAACAGTATAGGTCTTGTTCATTCTTTGGCTCCGCCATCCTCAGGAATGTCCTTTAATACTACCCAGGTCTGCATGCTTGAGAACTTGTCCCATAGCTGAATCAGATGAAAATAAACAACACTGAATACAAAAGTTATGTGCTTAAGATGATAAATCCATATTGTCTGATTTTCATCCAGTTCAACATCTCCCCCCTCCCAAATTGTCACTAATAGGACTTCGATTACCAGTTGATTTTGGCTTTCACTGTCTGTGAGCAGTCATTACTGCAAGTGTCTTATGACTCTGCCATTTTTTCTGTCATGCATTATGGAACTGGTTTGAGTGGGAACTAATTAGCATATAATTACATTGATTTATTTTCGTTATAACATTTCAGGGGACAAACTCGATCTGAGGTAGTAAGGTGGAGTTCAGGGAGTTATGGGTAGGGGAGGAGTCAGAGCCCTGGAACCAGAGAGTTTCAGATTCAGTGCCAAGGTCGGATCCAGTTGGATTCGACAGCTTATAGATGAGCCAGATGAAAATCGCACAACATAGATCTATCATTGTGGTAAGTACAAAACTTTTTTGTAAGCAAGTAGGCTTGAAAAATAAGATAAAATGATGAAAGCCATGAAAAATGCCATGTTTGCACTGCAGAGATACTGGCTTGTATTTCTTTTCCATTAGCTAATGCTGTCATCAGGAGCTGCAGAGGAAGGCAGTTGGGCAGGGAGAATTCTGTACATTCTGTTCTGAGTGAAATTTACAAAGATTCTGCTTGTACCAGCAATGTTGTTAGCTGTTATTTTTTCTTATTGCTGACTGGTTTTACATGGAGAGGAGCTGTTTGCAGATCCAATCAATTAACCTTGAAAATTCTGATCATTCTTTGCTGAGGAAAATACAAAATTTAAAGGTATAATGGTAAGCAGATCAGTGCAAAAATAAAGTTTGAAATTATGGGATGTGAATAAGAGGTAATATCCCCAGCAGACTAAAAATAATGGAGTAATTGAACAATATGCATCAGTTTAGAAAGACTGCTGTTAAGTAACTATTTTTGATAACCCCAGAGCACAGAAACTTTTAGAATAACAACTTGGATAACAGAAAGTAGAAAGAGTTATCGCCAAACTTAGGGAGCATATGACAAGAAAATAACCAGTGATCCGTATAGAGGTATTAGAGATATTTTTGAAATGCTATGACAATTAGTATGTAACAGAAGGAATGTGGGAACCAAGAAAGAACACAAATGGAAATATTTATGGAAGACTTAATTATACTTAGGTTAGAGGAAGATGAAGCATAACAACTAATAGCTGAGATAGGAGGAAATAAGATAAAAAGGTGAATTATAATCAGTCTGAGGGGAAGCCTCCAGGAACTTTGAAGGTTTGGAAGTTAGGAGAGAGAAAAGTGATAAAGATATGGAACGTTTTGTATAATAGTATTTTAAAATGAGGGAAAGTACCAGCATATTGGAAGTAAACTGTTGTGGCTGTATTACCCAGTGAAGGTAAAGATCCATCAGACCCAGCTTCATATAGACCAATTTCAAATTTAAAAGAATGCAAAGGTGTTGCTGAGATTGATATGGATTGATGTGGTTTTGTGGAAGGAAGGCAAACAACTGACAGATTTAATAGAACAGTGATGATCAGAAGAAGCAGAATGTAAGAAAATACTGCTATAGTTAGTGAGTCATGATGTAAGAGAAAACATTAGACAGAGTAAGCTGGGATTTTATGAGTAGGACAATGGAAACATTTGATGTGAAGTTGTCCTGTCTTGCCTTCATTCTTTACTGATGGATTCAGAAGCGATCCTCTGTTCCAACTCGGCCGTTTACTAAAACTTGAGTTCTTCAGCTAGCTCGTGGCTCAATCCCTATCCCATGATGCTGCAGGGCATTCCCCAGATCTCATTTGCCACTGAAATGGATCAAGCGTCTGATTCTTGTTCTGACTAAGTCAAACCATTTTTTTTTTCTTTATTTATAGCTTGAATACTATTTAGAGTTTGATGTATCATATCGTTGTAGTAGTTTAGTAGTTCCCTTCCTCTAAGCATCTTTAAAACGCTTGTTTCCTTAGTAAAATAGTGTTTGTTGTTAATATTTGGCCAAGTGTGTTAGGCCTCAGTTTCCCTATCCCTTTTTATTTATGAATGTGCGTTATACATTTAGATATATACCTTTTCATAGAGTAGTGTAAAGTTTTTAGATAATTAATAAGGTTTTCCCTATTATCAGCCTGCAGTTTAGGCTTGTGTGGTGTGTGTTATTATGTTTTGAACCCGTTTTAGTTAGAGGGTTTTTGCTTTAATATTGGTAGAATTGTATTTTAACAAGAGTGATATTTTTCAGCAAAGTCTGCGATTATTTGGTGTGAATCCATATCTTTTTTTTTTTCTCTTAAAAGAGCTATTTAGCCCATTAAATTAGAGGGCTTGTTTCTTTCTACTTGCGTGTGTGTGTGTGTGTGTGTGTGTGTGTGTGTGTGTGTGTGTGTGTGTGTGTGTGTGTGTGTGTTATTGGATTATAGAGAAACACTAATCTCTAAAATGTTGAAGCAGCCTAAAGAGTCCAAAGTTTTGGGGTTTAAAAGGTGCCCCAAGTGTTCACAGAAAATGTCCATTATGGACGGTCACACTGATTGTGTCTATTGTTTTGGAGTCCTGCATTTACAGGAGTCTTGCTCATTGTGCCGTTCATTCAGTTCGAGTCCTTCATGAGTGAAGGAATAAGTTGACTCTTAACGGCCTACTTAAACCTTCCTGTTCTGAAGGTCTGGAACAAGGTCAAAGCTCTTAAAAAAAATCATTGTCTCCCTCTCAGAAATCAGACAAGGGCTCGAAAAGACCATCACCTGCATCTTCTGATGGATCGGAGCCATCATATAAAGTCTCAAAAGTACTGGAGCCAGTTGAACTTGTCAGACTTTCCACCTTAGTTCCATCTGTGTCTGGACCGATGGTGTTGCAAGTTAGGAGCCACTCATCTACCTTGGAGCCGGTTTCTCCTATACTTAGGTCACCAATTCTCCAGTCTGAAGCATCACCAACTCCATCTTCTCTTTCTTCCAGGAGTCTGTCAGACTATGATATGGACTGTCTTGTGCAGAAACTATCGAGGATGCCGGCGCTGGCCAAAATTTTGACAGAACCTACCCAATTGGCTTCGGAACCGACCAGATCAGTCTCTTAGATGTTGATTCCTCCTCTGACCCAGACTGTGGCCTTTGAACCGGAATGTGTGGAACCGATAGAGAAGGACATTTCGGGGCCAAGACCTACATTGGCATGTTTGACTCCCAACTGCTCTGACTACCTTGGTGCCGTCTGAGGGGTCTAGGGCCCAGCCACTCTCCATTCAAGTCAGGGGGGACAGTTGGACCGAGTTTTTATCATTTCTGAACTTGCCTCTCGGGGCCTCTGCTCGAGTGAGCTTGGCTCCTACCTCAGCCTTGGAGCCTTCTCCTGTGGTGCTGGGGGGATCTTCTGGCTCCTTGGAGATGGTTTCCTGTGGTCATGGGAGGGGGGCTTTTGTGGCTATGAGGAAAGGCTTGTCCCCATGGGCTTCCTCTCTGTTGTATCCTATTCCTTCCCCTAAGGCACCGGTATCTGTTTTTGCACAACCTATCCCATAGCGTAGAGACCCAAAGCCTCAGGAAGCCCAAGAGGGCGAACCCCTCTCTTCGGGAACCTCTCCAAAAGATTTATCCAAAGAGGCACCCCAAAGGAGACTATGTAAGCGGAAACATTTGGACTCCCCGGAGGAGTCACTCACATCAGACACAGACCTTGATGAATCAGAAGGGTCCCCACGGTCGCTATCTGAAGACGTCTCCTTTGCAGACATCTTGGAAGTCCTTAAACAGAGAGGAGGCTGGAAGGCCATTACCCCTTTTGACGAGGAGTCCGTTTTCCTGAAAGCTTTTGGGTCTTGACCTTCCACCACTTGGGTGTCTCCGCCTTTCGACGAGCTCATGGAATTAGTTTGCTGAAAGGTGTGGGAGTCTCCAGACACAGTGGAACCTTTCCCTAGGAGGCCAGATAAATTTATAACATCCCCAGAAGACAAGAATCTTCTGACCAAAGGTGTTCCCGGAGATGCTGTGGTGGTAGCGGCAGCCACCAAAAAGTAGTTATCAGAAACATCCACATCTGTCCATCCCCCAAACACAATGGGCAGATATGGTAAGCACATGTTCTCTTCAGCGATCTGTACACTACGGTCCCTGAATTACCTCACTCACTTCACCAGGTTACAGACAGCTCTCCTAAAGGTTCATGGTGATACTCTACAAGGTACTGTAGCTGTGGGAGTGTCAGATAAAGTATCTTCCCAGCTCTCCATCCTTAATTCAGTAGTTAACTCATCCATGAGGTTCATCTCCTATGCAGCTGATGGAGCAAGTAGGTCAGCGGGTTCAGGAATTGCCCTTAGGAGACGTTCTATGATGCGCTTGTGATCGTTTACTGAACCCTTCAAGTCATCCTTCATTAGCACCCCCTTTGATGGTTCTTCACTTTTTGGGCCTAAGTCAAAGAAACACTGACCAGGTGTGAACAGGAAGTAGAGACTCTCTCTGCCATGGGAGTCCATTTTCCCACTCCTTCTAGACCCTATCCCAAGGGCCAAAGGGGAGGAAAAATGTGGTTTCGAAAATCCCAGAGAGCCTTTCAAGACACGCGTGGTGAACCCTCCTCCAGGGCCAGAGGAGGAGGGAATAGTGGAAGACGCCGGACATGTGGCAGAGGGGGGTCTGCAAAAATCAGGGTGACTGAGAATCATTCTTTGGCAAGCCCTTTCAGCATTCCTGAATGGAGGCCCATCTGTCCCCCTCTGGAGGCAGTCAAGGGTTGCTTATCTTTGTACCCAGACACCTGGCTAGAAATAAAAGATAAGTGGGTATAAAGGATCATGTCCAGAAGTTACTCTATACCCTTTTCCATCCCACCCCCACTAATGAAAAGGATTCCAAACATTCCACCCAGTCACAGGAAGCAAGCAACCATAGAAATTCAAAAGCTGCTATAAAAGAGAGTCATCTAACTGGTCCCCACAGACCAGATAGGATCCTGAACTTACTCAAGGTTCTTTTTAGTTCCAAAGAAAACAGGGGACTGGAGACCCATACTGGATCTCAACAATTTAAACAAATTTGTAAAAAAGACTGGATGGTTACACTGCAGTCGATACTCTCCTTTCTGGGGAAAGACAGGTGTGCTCTATAGACTTCCAGGATGTGTATTATCACATAAAAATGGACAGGCCATCCAGGAGTCATCTGCGCTTTCGGCTGGGAGCCAGTTATTTCCAACTCAGAGCCCTGCCCTTTGCTCTCACTACAGCCCCCAGAGTGTTCACCAAATGTATGGCAGTGGTTACGGCTCACCTGAAATGTTCAGGATTCTGAGTTTTTCCATATCTAGATGACTGGCTCCTAAACACCATCACCAAGCATCTACTTTTGCAAGCAAGAGACACCATTTTGAATACCTGTGCTCAGTTAGGAATAAAGATAAACTATGAAAAAATCTGCCTTATTGCCATCTCAGAATATTGTTTTTATAGGCACAGAATTAGACAACATGACAATGACAGTGAAATTTCCACCAGACAGGATACAAACCCTACGAGCACAGGTTCGAGACCTCCTCTCAAAAACAAAGGTTCAGGCAAGAACAATTCTCAAGGTATTGGGTACAATGGCTGCAACAATCACTATGATTCCCCCTAGCTCGGATGCACATGATGATCTTACAGTGGCTCCTATTCACACAACAGTCCACACAAGAACTTCCGATGTCACACCAGATAATCCTAACAGAGTCTTGCAAAAGGGACCTTCATTGGTGGCTGCATTCAAAACAAGTAGCCCTAGGTCGTCCTTACATTCTCTTATCCCCTCTAGCCACAGTGACCACGGATGCCTCCCAGATAGGGTAGAGTGTGCATTATCAGGGAATAACTGCCCAAGGCATGTGGCAGGATCATGAGGCCCATTTGCATATCAATGTCCTAGAGATGAGAGTGGTGCTTCTAGCATTGCAGGCATTTCAACACTTTCTTCCACTGGGAACAACTGTAGTCCAGACAGACAATATGTAAGTGGTTTGCTACATAAACAAACAAGGAGGAACCAAATCTTATTCCCTTTGTCAAGATGCTCTCATAGTATGGCAGTGGGCGATGTCCTCCCAACATTTTCAGATAGCAGCGCACATCCCGGGGAAATCCAACGTGATAGCAGACAAACTCAGCAGGGCAGTTCTAATACCACACCAGTGGTCCCTGAAACAAGAAGTGGTGGAAATGATTTTCCGAAAATGGGCCCAGCCTTGCTGCGATCTTTTTGCCATGATCATGAATACAAAATGCAGCAGCTACTTTGCCCTAATCCCCCTCTGAGGGAATTCCCAAGGGATGCAGTTGTACACAGTTGGCCCCTGGGTCTCCTGTATGCCTTCCCTCCCTTTCCATAATACCCAAAGTTCTTCAGAAAGCCAGTATGCTGGGAAGGACATTAATTCTGATAGCCCCTTACTGGCCTCAACAGATTGGTTCCCCTACAACCAAAACTTCTTCTCCTGCTCCTAAATTACTCGACAACCATGATCCAAATGGAAATGTAACTCTGTTCTTTCAGTAACAAAAAAGGTGGTTACACCGAGGTGCTAGAATAAAGTGAGCTTGTTTTACTACATATTCATTTTTTGTTATTGAAAGAACAGAGTTACATTTCCATTTGGATTGTGGTTGTCAAGAGATTTGGTTCCTCTGCCTACGGCCTCATCTTCAGGAATTCTGGACCCAGTTCCAGATCTCCTGATCCATTCATCAGGAACTCTTCATCCATTCCTTCAGACCCTCAAGTTGACAGTTTGGCTGCTCGAATTCCAAACATAGCCAGGCTACAAAATCTTTCATGCGCAACACAACACATTCTGATTTCTTCTCATAAGACATCTACCAGAAGATTATACCTCAGCAAATGGAAAAGATTTTCAATTTGAGCACTACAGAATCACATTGATCCTTATTCAGCACCTATATCTTCCATCCTAGAGTTCTTGATAAAACTGTTTAATGAGGGGGCAGCTCCAGCTACTATTAGAGTACAACTAGCAGCAATCTCAAATTTTGCTTTGGGAATGAATGCCCAAATATGTCCCATAGACTATCGAAGGCTTTTCTGAGAGGCACTAATCTTTTAAGACCACCCATCAGGCCTCTGCTACCACCATGGAACCTAAACCTGGTACTATCAAGGTTAATTTTTCCTCCCTTTGAGCCATGAGCATCGTGTGATTTAAAATTCTTAACATGGAAGACCATTTTCCTAGTGGCAATTACATTGTCTAGAGAGTTTCAGAGTTACAAGCCTTATCTATAAAACCACCATATTTGTTGTTCCACAATGACAGCATACCCAACCTTTCTACCAAAAGTATGTTCCGATTCTAATTTGAACCAGTCTGTAGATTTTCCAGTTTTCTTTCCCAAGTATGACAGTAAGGCAGAATATATGCTTCACCAACTTGACGTTCTTAGGCAGTTGCATTTCTGTCTACACAGGACAAAAGAATTCAGAAAAACTGACCAACTATCTGTATCTTTTTCAGAATGCAAAAAAAACATGCCTGTAGCAAAAACTACTCTATTAAGGTGGCTGTCAGACTGCATTTCGTTCAGTTATAACTCATTAAATAAACAGCTACCAGACAAGGTAAAAGCTCGTTCTACTAGAGCAGTTTCTACCTCCTCTGCATTTTGTGCTAAACTACCAATAGATACGGTCTGTGCAGCAGCTACCTGGGTGAGACCTCATACCTTTATCACTCATTACAAAGTAGATTTAGCCTCTAGGGACAGGGCCTGCTTTGGGTCCACTGTTCTGAAGAATATACTCTGTGAGCCACCCAGGAAAAATGGTGCTAGGGACGCTGTCCCATCAGTAAAGAATGAAGGCGAGGTAGGACAACTTCACATAAAGAAGTTATGTACCAACCATAACATTCCATGTGAGTTGTCCATCTCACCTTCGTTCTTATGTCCCATCCTCCTAACCCTCTTCCTTTGGAACGAGAGGTCACAATTTGGCACCTAATGGTTTTTGATCCTTTTCTCTTAACTTACCAGCTTACAATAATTCCTTTTTTCTTTATGCAAGTATATTTGATTGCATACTAGAGTTTTCTGTGTCAGCAAACAAGATCTGGGGAATGTCCTGTGGCATCATGGGATAGGGAGTGAGCCACGAGCTAGCTGAAGACCTCTAGCTTTAGTAAATGGCCGAGTCGGAACCAAGGATCGGTTCTGAACCCATCAGAAAAGGATGAAGGCGAGATGGACAACTCACATGGAATGTTATGGTAGGTACATAACTTCTTCTTTTTCCTCTGATGCAATAGTAAGGTTAATTAAGCAGATATATGAAGGATCGGAGGCAAGAAATAAAGTGGAAGGATTCCCCTCAGGTAAGTTGTGCTTGAAGAGAAGAACCAGGCAGGGGTAACCTTTTTCCTTTTGTTATTTGCTTTATATTGAGAGCCATTCGTACAAAAAATCCGTGATTCAGAAATTCAAGGACATAATTTGTATGGCAATATGTTGACTTTATTTGCAGATGGTGTTATTTTGTACTTGATAAATCCAGTAAAGGATGTATTCTGTGCTGTAGAATATTTTGAGACAGTTTCATGTCTTTTAGGGATATAAAATTA
The DNA here is from genome assembly GCF_019279795.1 of Protopterus annectens. Taxonomy (NCBI): domain Eukaryota; kingdom Metazoa; phylum Chordata; order Ceratodontiformes; family Protopteridae; genus Protopterus; species Protopterus annectens. The sequence goes on along the minus strand of NC_056745.1, from coordinate 1,545,905,906 downwards.
ATGAAGATAAAACAAAGGCTATAGCTATAAATTATGTATCCACACAAAACTGGTTCAGCAATACCCGTATTTATGGGGACACCGTAAGATTACATATTTAAGATTATGGATTAAAAAGGTTTCTGTTATGGCAGCTAAGGATATGCAGGAAGAAACTAAACAAAGTATACTCCCTTTAGTTTTATTAATAGGTCAACCATATTTTTATCAACCAGATGAGAAGTTGTGGAAAGTAATTAATAATGAGTTGAATAAACCACACCCCCAACTATATATACCAACTCCAAGATCGCACTACAGTGGGGAACAGGGAAAATTTTAAAGGTTTCCCTTCACTTACCTTATGCATCGCAATTACTTCCTGGTTGTTGACCAAGTATGGGCATTCGATGAATTTATTTTCTCTGGGAGGGGAAGAGGGCAAAAGTTAAGCAGGATGCATTGGTCTTCCTTGTAGAACAAGGTGGCTTACTTCTAGACAGTTTTTCTCAAAGGGCATCTTACAAGTCCTCAAAGAGGCCAGGAGAGTAAGTATCAGAAAGTCATATGTCTCCAAATGAATAAGATTCTGATACTGGTACGTGGCCAAGGGGCAAAAAACACAGTACACCCTTAAATAAAAGAACTGTACAGCTTTGGCTTATCTTACATTCCTCTAGAGCTACATATTTCTGCTATCTCAGCCTGCCGTACATGAATGCAACCTCCAATGTTCTCAGACATGAGGTACGAAACAATTCTTGGAGTCATTTACCTAGGAAGGAACCCTTGGAATCTAAATTTTATGTTACTAAAACTCACCGTACTTTCCTTTGAGCCTGCTACCTCTGCTAGCTTCAGGTTCATCACTTGGAAAACAAAACATCTCATGGTCATCATTTCTGCCAAAAGAATCTCTGAGTAACAAACCCTGTAGTCTAGGGAACCCTTTCTCATCTTCCAAAAGGATGGAGTGTCATTACATACAAATCCTTCCTTTTTGCCGAATGTAGTATCTCAGATCTCTCCAAACCAAGCTTGTTTTCTACTCCTCAGAGCAAAACAGAAAGAGCCCTGTATTTCCTGAATGTGCACAGAGAGCTCGTATTTTTATTTTCACAAAAAAAGAACCTTAGAAAATTGGACTAAATCATGGCATTTGCAAAGAATAAAAGGGAGAATCTGTCAACAACTATAAGTGGATTGCTAATGGTATTGCTTTTTTGCTACAAGCATCTTTTAAAGCAGGTGCCTGACAACATTAGGACATGCTCCACATGGGCTACAGAAGTCACTGCTGCCTTCCTGAGGGGAGTGCCCAACCTACTGTAAGCAAGAGGCATCTATGTGGTCCTCAGTCTATGTATTTTCAAAATGCTACTAACTGGCTGCATCCTCTAGAGCCAGGGCAGAATTTGCCTCTGCAGTTTTGCAGAGACGCCAAAGGCAGGATATCCCAAAGTGTATTACTGCAACACTGTGGGCCCTCTAACATTTACAATAAGTAGATACTCAAGTGTATTCAGTCCTCACTACTGACTCCAATGTGAGACTGTCACTTAAACAGGAGTAATATTTCACAATTTTCCCCTAAGAGCACAACAGGAACACGCTCTATTTTTCTGGGACTGGACTATATACTTTTGTCCACCCCAGTGTAACTCCTTATTACACACTTCAGAGCAATGTGTTCCAGTTAAAGACCTCTGACTCACTCACACTCAAAATAAATTTAAATCTCACACACTCAAACACTTCTGGGAAAGCCTAACACAGATTTCCAGCTGTGTCCCTCTCCCCAAATAATATGGTAATGCTGCCACCAATCAGAGTGTCTTCATGCCCTTCTAAAGGGGTGTCCAATTCTGAAAATTAAATAGCAAAATAAATGATAACTATGACCAGAGCAGCCAGGCCTTCGAGGGGACCTGGGGAGTATCAAACAGGTATAAACATTCTAATCTCTAAAGAAAAACACTGATTTACAGCCACAATGTAAAGTAAGCTACAATGAAAACAGTAATAACAAGTAAAATGAGTACAAGAATGTAAATCAATAGCTTTCAATAAACACCAGAATTCAATCACCAGAAATGTAAAATTAAACTGCAGGATAGAAGTCCATCATTTTAGAAAAACTCTATCGGAATAAGCAAACTTTCCTTATCTAACTAGACAATACTGTCCCTGATCTAATCTAACACAAAACAGCAAGGCAAAGGCAGGCTTACAGTTTTTGGTGAGTTTTACTTTCTTCTGGTATCACTGCACAGCACTGTAACTGACTGCTGCTCTTAACAAACTGCTCAGCACTTGATTAACTGCGAACGTGCAATTAGAAATGTATCAAAACACTGACAGATTCTTTAAATATTCTGTTTAAACAGGGAAATACTCAACATTTTAAAACTTATGTACATTTTCACAATTAGGCATGCTGGTATACAGTATTTGTTAATCTGAGAATATACACAAATCTCCTGCCAGGCATGCTAACACAGATGACAAGTGTTTTCAGTTTCTTCACAGTGGCCATCATATTGCCATTATCTGTACTGTCATAATGTGTATAATCCTTTTTTGAGTAGGTTAATACCACTAGGATAGTAGACCCTTTTTAAGGGAGACCCGAGGTGGTATTTATATTATTAGGAGAAATTTGGCCAGTGCATCAAGGGATTTCCCCTTCTGTTTTTGATAGGTGCTAATGGGATCTTTTGTATCCACCTGAGCTACCATAACTCAAGCAGATGGGACTTCAGTTTAACATCTCATGTGAAGGGCAACACACTCGTAGGAGTGTAGCACCCCGTTATCTGCACTGCAGTGTTAGTAAACGATATACCTGGTGTGGGAGTAGAACCTATAGCCTTCTGCACCAAAGGCAAGTGTGCTGCCTGTTGCACCACTGACACAAGTAAGTTTTATCTGACATACACAAGTGTATAGCTCTAGCAGTCACAACTAGAGCCACATGTAACAGGAAATTTAAAAATCTACAAAACGATGTAGTAGGTGAAACAATGAAGCCACAGAGAAGGAACGGATGAGATGAAAAGTTTAATAGTTTTAAAACAGCTTTCGCTTCCAGCAGCACTCAGCACATTTAAACGTTCCACATTACGTTTTCGTTTACATATTACTTCATCAGATGTGGGCTCAAAGGGAAATCAACAGACCTATAGAGCTACTCTCTGTTGCTGTGCATGCACAATGAACAGAGGGGTAGGGAAGGTACAACCTTACCTGTATATAGAGCAAACGACCGGGCATACTTACGCGAAGCTGCTTTTCACTGAAGAAGCACTTTCACGTAAGTATGCCTGTTGCCGAGGATGTACTACGGTGCGGATAATGGAAATTTCCCTTTTCCCCACTGTAATGCGGTCTCGGAGGGAGAATATTAAAGTAGGGGGTGTGGGGGGGGTGCAGGGGGTTTTAGCCCCCCTGCTAAAATGTAAATGTAGTGTTTTATTTTTTTTTTGAAACGCGCTTTAACGAAAGTGCTTTTTTCATAAAAGCGCTTTCGTTAAAGTGTGTTCGGTTATTATGGATTCGGACATTTGCTCACGCGAGCAAACATCCTAGATCCATATATATATATATATATATATATATATATATATATATATATATATATATAAAATGGATCTCTTCCTAAATCTCGTAGTCCATATTACCAAATATGAAAATCCTGTGATGACAATAACAAAACATCACAATCCTGAACATAGGATTTTTCACATGGTAAGTAATCACTTGGCCAAATGTACCGAAACTCATGCCAAGGTAAGTAAAACCCACCTAGGTGGGGGTTACACCCTCCCACACCCCCCAATGTTGGGAGGGGCTGCACCCCCCACACCCACCCTCAATATACCAACTCTGGGATCAAATTACAGTGAGAACTGGCATGTTGGCCTCAGCATGAGTTCCAGGTGGCCAGATGTTTACTTACCATGTGAAAAATCTGATGTTCGGGATTCTGACGTTTCGTCATTGTTGTCTCAGGATGTTCACATTCGGTAATATGGGCTACAAGATTTAGAAGTACACCCGTACACTTTTCAGTGCAAGAATTTAATAAAAATGTTTAAAAAATTGTGCTCATTTGGACTTCTCGAAGAAGAAATCACAACTGTAATTAATTTTAGAGGACTTTTTACAAAACAGCTGATATGGGAATATTGGCTGGCATATCCTTAGTAAGAGCAGGTTGGTGTTTGCCTTGTCTATTTTAGCACTATATGCAAGTTTTTCAAGCACCCCATTGTTTGTTGACATTAGTGTATCTGACAGTCACGCAGCTCTTTGTTACACTAGATGTTTGTTTCATTGCTAAACATTGTAGTTGCTTTGTAATACTAATTAACACTGCTGTAATTCATCTTTTTCATTCAGAAACTGGTGAAAGATGCTCAGCAGATATGGGATAGGATGCAGTCACTGGATTTTACAGATAAGATGGGGTACTATATAACACATGATGGTGAGTAGAATTACTGAAACTATTTGAAGAGGTGAGCAGGTGTGTTTTTCCATGAGATAGAGATACATTTCTGTCAACAACTAAAATCCTGGAAAACTGTAACCAGCATGTGCCGTGCAGCCAAATTGAAAACCTGTGAAATGAAAAAAGGCTCACGTAATGGACAGTCACCAACAACCCTCAATGCACTGCAGAGTGTTAGTTCATCACTGAAGTAAATAAAAATGAGACTGCAGGTATCACATAAAAATGGAGACTTTATAAATTCCAAACAAAAAAAGAATGCCAGTTACATGAAAATAGTCGTGTCAATTCGTTCATTTTTCAATAAAAGGTTTAGCAACTTCTGCCTTTGTGTGGTTGTGGCCCTCAATGCCCTAATTTGTTAGGTTTTATATGCAAGTTAAATGGTTCTGAAGAAGTCCAAGGTTGAATGGATGAAAATGCTTGACCATTTTTATGTAATTGGCATTCTTTTTTTTTCTTTTTTCTGTGATACCTGGAGTCTGCATTCTTATTTATTTCAGTGATGAACTAACAGTCTACAGTGCATTGAGGGTTGTTGGTGACTGTTCACTATGTATACCTTTTTTGTTTTGTTTAATAACTAAAATCCTGCCTTATTTGACAGTAAATTCAAGAAGTCATTAGTATTGCTCTGCAGGCTTATTTTTATTATTATTATTTTAGGATTTTTTGTTTGTTTTATATCCACTGTTTACAGTGCTCCCTTGGACTTTACATTGTTGGGAATGTTGACTGTTGGCCAAGCCCTCCCCATAATATCATTCCTTGTAATGTTGCTGCTGCCGCCAAATGCATGACTTTTCACACTACTAATTCTCTGTAAAGTGTTTACTATTGTTGCTTGGAGGTCTTTCTTCTGCTGGATTTGTGACCTACCAACAGGATTTTACTGCTGTCTTGTGGCATATTTCCTGATGATTTGAACATTGGGAGACTTTCTGAAACTGCTTGTTTAGTTTAAAGATGAGACTGACCAGAAGCTGATGCAAGTAGAACACTGATTGTACTTCCAGATGTAGCTCTTAATCTCAGAAGTGTGCTTGCCATGAAAAAGATGAACAAAAATGCGAACCTTGAGTACTAACCATTGGCTTTAGGATGTTATGCCACTTTAGAGAACTGTGCAAAAATCATGTCATCCCAGCTGACGACAGGCACTGAAAACATTCATAGTCATGGAGGGAGCTGGTTATCTTTACAATGAAAAACTTAAAAAATAACTTTTGGCTAAGGCTTATGTAACCTTTGGAAGTACAAACAATAAATATTCATAACTGGACTTTTAATGTTGACAGACTAGTAACAGTAAATATGCATGATTTAAGCCACATGTTAAAGTTATGGTCAGAACCGTACAGTATTAGTAAACTAAAAGTATTATACATTTTAGCAGTATACAGATTTAAATTAACTCTACTTAAGATTATAAGAAGTGGCTATTGCCAAGTAATCTTAAGAACTCTGATAAACTAGTAACTTTAGTAGAATGCCAATTAGTTAATGTCACAATGTTTAACAATGAATTGACTGCTTCCAAATCTAAAATTATCGTAAGTAATGTACCATATTTTGTGAAACAAAAACAGCAAGTGACGTTAATTTATTTTAAATGTGGAGAAGGGGGTCACATTGGTAAGTTTTGTGCTACTAATATTGGAAAAAAATGTTAGCAATACCTATTTGAAAATCTAAGTGTCTACTAAAAATGAAGTTGTTCCTATGGGGTGTGCCAGGCTGTGTGCCATTGTGTTAAAACTAAGCTGGTAAAGTTTGTAGAGGGAAGGAAAGTTCCAGTCCTGCTAGATTCCAGAAGCATAATTACCCTTGTTAAAGCCCTTCTGGTAGATAAGCATAAGATGAGTGACAGCTGAGAAGCAGAGGTGGTATGCATTCATGGTGATAGAAAAAATATCCCCTTCCATGTGTAGAAATTCGAAATGTACAAGGAAAACTGTTACATCCAGTGGCTGTAACTTGTAATTTGACTTGTGATGCAGTATTAGAAAAGTATTTCCTTCATTTTAAATCATTACGGAAAATGTTGAAGGAGAAAGAGTGTATTGATACAGTGTGGCAGTCTGGAAACAGGTAGTGAAGCAGTACAAGTGGATGGAGAGAGCATGACATTGACACTCATATAGAGGGCCAGAATCCAAATCAAGAGAATGAAGTTAGCACAGAATCTTTCAGAACGGGGTATATTTTAGTTATAGTTGCACAGTTAAAGGATCCTGTTAACATAAACATGCCCCAGTGATAGAGCAACATAAAGCCAATTATTTAAAAGATGTAAGCACAGACACTGAGGAAAGATAGCGGAAGAAGGGCCCTAAGTGGGGAGTGTCAGATCAAAGTTAATACTAAAAGCGAGCCAAGCTGCTGGCTTTCTGAGTACTCCTTGCTAACCCACTGAAAGGCTTCTTTCAGTTTTGTGAAGAGTTTCACCAAAGGAGAAGATACAGAGGATAAAACATCTACAGTGCCAGAGTCTAGGTCCTCAGCTGATGGAAGTCTGCCTCCATATGCTAGCTGTACCTCGTCAACCTCGGGATTCTGCAGAGTTTGTATCCACCTTAGGAAGGATATAGTCCCAACACCGGCCTCTTTGATTTTAAGTAAGACATTAAGGTTTTAGCCAACTGAGCCACACTGTCTTCTGTTGAGGGGTTGAAACAAGACATTACATGACCTAGGCAGAGGCAAGCCAGGCTGTACTTGTTAGGACTTTAGATGCCTTGTTACCTGCTGTACTCCAGTAAAGCTGCTTTTGAGACCTCAGGTCTTGGGCAGCTGAGACCTCATTACAGTCTGCCATAACCTCCTCTCTAACAAAAATTCTAGGAATCCCACCTTCCCCTTGACTATGCAAAAATCAAGCCTCAGTATGCACAGGGTCTGTATTTGCTGGAGGAACATCTAGAAGGACTTGCCAGATACTGATGACATTGCTGCCTGCTGTGCAGTCATGCCAGAGGCCTTAAAAGATTCTGTAGTCAGGGGGCGTGGCAGTGTTTTCCCTTTGTAGTACAGAAACTCGAGACTGCAGAAATCCTGAGTCGTACTTGTTGTCCTCGGGTTTCTATTTTTGTCTTTTCATTTTTTGGAATTCTGCTTCTTAGGAATTATGCTCCCAGAGGCCTTGAATGATGCCACTGCAGCCTTGAATCTGGCTCACACGTCTCTTTTGGCAGTGAACTCTTAAAGTGAATGATGGTGGTGGGTTGGCATTCTAGTAAGTGGCACATAGTGGCAACAGAAATCCACTTTTTGCAGCAGCCCAAGGCAAAAAAGGCATTCTGACTGAAAATTTTTATTTGGAATTTACTTTTCAAAAGATAAACTATTGCTAACTTTAGAACAAGCTTCCTTTATACTCTAGTCTGAATCAAGTTTTCACAAATAACTGTAATTGTGCAGGAGAAAAGATAAGTAAAGATCACCCATGGGGACTGAAAACTGCAGTTAGTCAACTACACAAGTAACCAGATGAGAATGCGACTGCACTGCAAGAAAGATATGAAGATGGTGCTGACCAATGCAACATGTATGCTACCAATGTCTTAACGCTGCAATCCAGGCTTTGGTTGAACGCTAGAGAAGAGAAAGATCTTTGGAAGGCTGGCTGGTTGGACATGGGCTACCTGCATGGCAGGATATCCCAAAAGTGAAGACTGCAACAAAGAAACTACTCAAACATCTGCTGTTATGGTAAATTTCTAACACAACTGTAATTTCTGTGCCTATTTCTGCTAGTACAATGCAGAAAATACATGTAAAAACCTCAGTCAAAGCAGTAGGTGTCTGTAAGGAAGGAAGGAAAACTGAAGATAAGTTTTGTTCTGAGATACCCTTTACAGAGGGAGGGAACTCTAGAGAAGGAAAGGAAAGTGTGATGGTGTTGTCTTTTCCACACTAATGCAGAAGGGAAACGAGCTAAAAGAAAAGAGAGCACACAGGAGACTTGTGCAGGTAGTAGGAAAAGTACATCAGAAGATAACTTTGGTTTAAAACTACCCTTTACGGGAGAAGAGTTAGAAGAAGCTGCAGTGCCAGTGTTTTTCTGAGTGTAAGCTATACCTTCCATTTCAAGGCAGGCTAATTGCTATATAAGGCCACATAAACATTAAAAGGGACATTGCTAAGATGATATTTTAAGTTGGGCAAGAGGAACTATAGCCAAGGTTATAGGGGACAAGGCTGTCGAATCACCTTTTAAGTACCTTAATATTCCACCTTCATTCATCCATTCTTTCACCTTTCTACATCTGCCCCATGCCCTCTCCACCGCTATTCCAGCAGCCCATTTCATGATTCAATGGGCTAGAACTTTGTTTTTTTATGGTGAAGTACTTTGGTGGGAGTAGGTTGAACTTTTGCTACAGTGTCTTCCCCAAGGCCATTCTTTCCCCAGTACCATAATTATTCAGTGTTATCCAGGTATTTACCCCTGAAGGCTGAAACTGCCAGTGGAAGGCAGGCTGGCACCTACATTTTGCAGAGAGTGAGCCAAGAAAGCAACATTGATGCTCATAGAGGCTTTACTAGTATTATATGATGATATGGAAATAATGACAAACAGTTATTTATATAGTATATATTTCTGGTCAAGTTACACAAAGTTTATTATGCTAAAGCACATACAAGTACATTAGCCTCATTTGAATAATACTTGTGTTGTATTTCTATAATAAAAAATCATTTTTATAAGAAAACATGCCTCGTTAAGTGGCTTGTAGTTATCAAATGAAAATGTATGCTTTTTAACGTACACATTTACATTTTACCACACATGCTCAGATCCTTAATCTGTACATGGACTATGTCCATTTTTATGTGTAGCAAGCACCTACATTACATTTACCTTGAAAATATGAACTGCAATAACACTTTTCTGTGCCACTATCTTTGTCTCTAAGTATATGATATAATTTCAGCTTTGTCAGTGAAAAAGTATTAAAAGACCTTTAAATGTACAAAATATTCATATACTTCTTACCATTAGAACTCCCTTCTTATTCACTTTTGAACAAAGCCATTTGCCTGATAAGCACTTTCAGTTGTTTATGTATTATGTAGTTTAAAGCAGTTATACCAATAAAATAAAAGATGTACATAGGTTGATTTCCCACTATACTTCCTCCCTCTTGCACACCCTTATAAGTTAGTATGGTAATATATATATATATATATATATATATATATATATATATATATATATATATATATATATATATATAATTACTAGTGTATAAAATGTTGAATGGTACTTTTATATTTTTTATTTACTCGGGCTAAGATAATATGCCTCCACATTATAACAGTCATCTTTAATGATGTTTTTTTTTTATAATCAGCAGATTTGTTTGTTGTACTGCCTATGTTTTGAAATACTGGCATTAGATGATTAAACTTGAGGAAAACTTTTGTTATGATATCTTTGCATAAATCAACGCAGTAGTTAAAGTTTTATAAATATTACTAATAAAAATCTTTATGGTACTTCCTCTATTTATCCAACAGAGTTGAGAGTCACCTGGTAGGTTGAACTTTTTAATGCCATCCTTAACTACTTGTAAGTGATTTTTTTTATTGCTTTTCATTGTCGGGAATATAAGAAAGTATAAGAACAGCATTTATAATTGATTAAAGCATGTATATCCCCACTTTACTTGCTAGGTTAAAAGTAAGGACATTATGATTTTGTAAGACCACTGCCCTCAGTGCACTCAGTTTAATAGTAATTTAATTTGTTCTTTGGATTAAACAGTGCAATTGCTTAGAGTTTCTAAAAGAGTAGACAGTTCTCAAAACTCCCATGTGGCTGTTGCTTCTCCATATCAAAGAAAAATACCTGCTCCTGAAATGACCAAGGTCAGTATTAGTTTACAAAGGAACAATGGAAGGACGTGTGTGTGTCTCCCAAGTCTCCAAAGTCAGGAAGGTGTAGGGCTTTTGCTTGAAAGAGTTTACATAAGTATTTTTGTACCCAGAGTAGACTTCAAAGAGTTTTTCCTCAGGTAGACAGCAAATGCTGGAGGTATGATGGCAAAGAGAAAGATAACTGGGAACATGTTTTTTGGAGTGTGGTAAGTTGGCAGATTTTAAAGACTATGCTATATAGAGTACTCCATCCAAAATTTGCCGTAACTAGAGAAATGATTATTTTATACCAGGAACAGGATCTGAATTGCTTAGATGTAGTAAGACTATATTAAGTTTAATGCTAATAGCTGCTAAAAAAAAAAGTCACTAAAAAATGGAAATCAAAGTGTAAATCAAATGTAACTGAACTATTAAATATTGTTAACGAGATAAAATAATTGTAAATTTATAAAAGGTAAGAAGCAAATTACCTAAACATAAATGGAAGCTGTGGGAACAGTACATGCAGGAATTAATTTTCAGGAGGAGGAGTGAAGTTTAAGAGATGGCAGGAATTGTGCAGTATATGTAATTTTGGAGTCTGTGATATTATAAACAAATATATATGTGCAACGTATAATGCTTGAAACAACATTGTTATGGTTTGCTTTCTTTTCTGTTGATGTGTGTGTGCCTTTAGTGATAACTTAATAAAGTTATTTAAATGTATATATTGGCAGTGTCTATGTGTCTCTTTTGCCTTACATTTTTAACTTTTTGTTTTGGTAGTATGAAAAAATTTCTAATAGTTGGGTAAAGTATGCTGCATAACATTTACCAGTCCAGTTTTGAGGTAGCCTTTTATAGGCTTTAGTTTGATGTTTAAGCATCCATGTTTCAAAATATGTGGCTTTTGTGATTAGCACAAAGTCTAAACATTTTAACTTGTCACACAGAGGGCAATTTATATAAGTTTGCAGTTATTGTTGTCATTTTAAGTATCCACCAAGAGAGCACAATTACTTTTATGTAATGATCACTTGGTAGAAGTAATTGTACCCACTAAGAGTGCACATTTAATTTTATATAATGATCATTTGGTAGAAATAATTGTACCCACTAGGAGAGCACAGTTAATTTTATATAATGATCATTTGGTAGAAATAATTGTACCCACTAAGAGAGCACAGTTAATTTTATATAATGATCATTTGGTAGAAATAATTGTACCCACTAAGAGAGCACAGTTAATTTTATATAATCATCATTTGGTAGAAATAATTGTACCCACTGAGAGAGCACAGTTAATTTTATATAATGATCATTTGGTAGAAATAATTGTACCCACTAAGAGAGCACAGTTAATTTTATATAATGGTCATTTGGTAGAAATAATTGTACCCACTAAGAGAGCACAGTTAATTTTTATATAATGATCATTTGGTAGAAATAATTGTACCCACTAAGAGAGCACAGTTAATTTTATATAATGATCACACTCCTTGTCATCATCCAAAGAAGCATAGAGGTGGTGGTGGGGGGGGGGGGGTCAGTGCTGGGTATTACCTTTAAAATAAGGAGCCTATTTGAAGTCATAAGGTCAGAAGTTTGTAGTGTTCCAGTCACTGCTAGTGAGGGTAACAGTTTTTTTAAGGTCAGTGGTGCTGGAATCATAGTAAGTCCATGATAAGCATTTGTCACATAAGCATACAGCCGACATTTCACTCACATTTATTGTATTTGTATATGTGTGGATTAATTTCGATGTGGTAGAGCACTTTTCAATGTGAGCCAAGACTCATCTCTGGAAGTACTTGACAATGACCCAGTCTCCCATCTTTAAATAATGACAGCAAAAATCTGGAGGTTTTGGCAGGGTTTGTTTATGGAATGTCTGTAAAACAGAAGTAAGCACTGCAATATGCTAGCAGTGAATTATCAGCTGAAGTGAGGTCTGTATTTGAATTGGGTGGAGTTACAAGCACTTTCATGGGTATTTCCACAGGTATTTTATACGGGCATAGCTTTTTGGTAGAATTTAAAGTTCTTTGCAGACTCATTAATAAAAAAGGCAAAGCATCTGGCCACTTTAGATTTATTGTAGGACATATTTTGTCCAGTCTATATTTTAATGTTTGGCTAGTCCTTTTACCAGGTCAGAGAATTGGGGCTGATCACAGTGGTGCAATTGCAGTTTCATTTTCAAAACTTTATAGCTCTCCTTGAGTGGCTAGCCAGTGAAGTGTGTTCTCTAGTGTGAATTTATATTATTTAGTGCCCCAAATCTAGGAATAATTTTGTTAAGAGTTGGCCTTCTCCAACGATCTCAACTATTCAGACCCCTAGACAACCAAACCTTCTTCCCCCAGCAACTAATCTAATTAACCATCCTTCCTCTTATAGCCTCAGAAACTATAAACACTCTGCCTCTAAAGTGCAGCCTTCCAAAAACTAAATTCCATAGTGCAGATTACTGCTTCTGTATAATAGGGCCAAAACTCTAGGAAAGTATTCTCCAACAAATAAGACACCTTATCTTACCCAAAATATAGGCCTCAGGTAAAGGCTCATCCCCTGTCATGAGCCAAATGTCATTGCCTCCCATCAGGTCGTATCACCTGAGCTTCATCATTCTTTTTTGCTTTATAGTAACACTCTGACTGTCCCTCATATGGCAGGTTGTAGTGCATTAGTCATCACTTCTCATTCATATAATCTTTTGCTTGGCATAACTTCTACTCCAGGTCACCAAAGCCAAAAACTCGGCAGATGAAGCACTTTTTTCCTGCACTATATCCAAGCTCTGGAACAACCTTCCCATTGCCATAACTACCCTTCCTTTCTACAGTCTTTTCAAGACTGCACTTAAATCTCAGCTAATTTTTCACTGGCTTTGTCCTTGTCCAAACCCCGACTAATAACCCCCCCTTCAAACCTTCTGTCCTTTCCCAGATTTAGATAGAGTATCCTCTCTAGCTCTATAAAACTGAACTGAAGATTACTCAGTGCTTGTTAATCCTTCCACGATTTAGTTATCATTTAGTCTGTTATTATTGTTATCTAGTCACTGTCTAGAAAATTTGTAGCACTGAGTTTTACTTCTTATTTCTCAATGTTTGTAATTAGAGCTCACTACTCAATTGTACCGATTTTGCTCCTGTATTACTCCATGTCATGATCACTTCTGCTGTATACATACCTTTATTGTTATTGTTTTCCCATCTACCATGTCTTTCTGTGGAGCTTTTCTCCCCGGGCTTCCTCTGAAAAAGGACATGTGTCCAGTCGGAATTTCCCGGTAAACAAATGTAAATAAATAAATGAATAATAAAATAAATCAGTTTATATGATATGCAGTTTTTACATTTGCATTAACGTAAGTGTTTATATATAAAACGTAAGTGTTTTTATATAATTAGAGGACAAGGTATGAGAATCTCATGTTTAAAAATAGACAAGATAAATTTGAAAGAGATTTGGAGATTATGAAGAGCGAGTTTTTGGATAGGGGATATGGCTGAGGAGAGATTGAGACTGCCCTGACCCATTTGAGCGAGGTGCAAAAAGCTGTGGCTAAACCTTACTTTTCAGAAACAACACCTCTTAGTTCTATTTATTCAGATTGCTCGAATATAAAGAAAGTAGTGCTTTTCATCTTACATTACTCCAGCAATATTGGGGCTATTTGCAGAGTTATTAATAAGAATTGTCATATCGTAAAGTCTGATAGTTGTATTAATAAATTGATCGGTACACAGTCAACTTTTAGATTTAAGAACAAGAAGTTTATTAAAAAACTATTATGTTATAAAAATGATGGGATCTGTGAAAGGCAGGAATTAGGTACATTTGCATGTGGCAGGTGTAATTTCTGCCACTACATTAATAGCACCAGTTCATTTACTCACCCCGATACTGGAGAGAAGTTTGTGTTTAAGATTTATGCTGATTGCCGTACTAAAAATCTAGTTTATTTAGCCCAGTGCCACTATTGTTGACATTTTTATGTTGGCAAAACTAATCATAGTTTGATGAGGAGAGTTCATGATCATATGAGAGGTATAAGTAATATAATAGTAGGATTGATAAGAATCCACTGAGGTAAGCATGGTTTAGAGATAGATGGTGTTCACTTCTTTAGTTTTGTGGTTGTAGAAAAAGTACACAAAGATTTTAAGAATGGGAGACCTTTTTGCCAAAACTGAATACAGGGAATTGTATTGGATTTTGCTCTTGCAAGCGGATAAGAGCAAAGGATTGAATGTCAAGGTCTCTTTAAGACTGGCGCTTAAGTTACTTAGTTTATTTAGGTGATACTTTGTATCTCAGCAGTTCCCTCCCTACCACCTTTTGAAATACTCAGAACCACTCAAACTTCAAAACTCTTCTCCAATTGCACCTCCTTTCAAAGTGGGAATGTTCCTGTACCCCTACCACATAAACTCTTTAACGCCATATCCCATGCAGTATATACCTCAACCTGCTATCACTGTGCTCTCTTACCCTTTGCCTGTACTTCCTCTCCTACCCCATAAACTTCCCCCAACCCACTCTCTTTCTCCACTATATACCACCTTTTACCTCTCCCACCTCACCTTCTTCTATCTGTCCTCTCCTCATATTTCTAACTTAAAAAAAAGCTTGTTTTTTATCTGTACATAAATGTTTTACTTGCATGTTTTTTTCATCTGAAATGCCTGTACTTTTAATATGTTTACACTACCTTAATCTCACTTTTGTAAATCATTACTTAGGATTAGAAATGTTATGACTTTTTTTAACAGATTGTATATTATCTCTCTATTTTTCACTGTTCTACTACTTTATTTCCTTTTGTATAACTATTGCAAAATTGTCTATATCCTGTGGAGCTTCTCCCTGGGCCTCCACTGAAAACAGGCTCTTCCAGGCCCAGTGGATTATCCTGGTCATCAAACTGTAATAAATAAATAAATCACTCTAAGGTTCTAGTATGTGATTTGATGTTTAATTTATGAATGGTTTGAAGATTTTACGGTGTGATGAAGCAGAATTGAATCAGTAAAAGTGCTTACGTCTGTTATAGGATTTTGTATTAAAGTGATTATTTTAATTTTACTGCTGTTCTACATGTTTTATTTTTATTTTAGCCATGCATAGTGAATGTTTCTTTCATTATATCGTTAAGTGTTTGTTAAGGGCACAGAAGTTACAGAAAAAAATGTATTGGTGTAAACAATTATATATATGGGTCTATATCACATAGTTCAATGCACAAGAGTTCGAACGATGTAATATCGAACCAGGAAGTTCGAAATGCTAAAAGTACGAACACACAGAACAGCGATTTTTTTTTGTAGGAAAAAAAAAAATCGCTGTTCCGGTACAAAAACAAAAAAAAAATCCTACACTTTAAACTAATACTAATGTAGGGGCTTTGCCCCCCTACTTAAATATACCAACTCCGAGATCGCATCACAGTGGAGGAAACAGCAAAGCCGTGAAAACGGCCCAACGATTTATTTTCCCTGGGAAAAAAATCAGTGTTCCACAGCTTCGCTATTTTCACATTTCGGACATATAGGTTCGATATTATAACATTCGGACTCCTGTGAGTCTGACATAATATAGACCATATATATATATATATATATATATATATATATATATATAAAAGTATAGTATTTTAACTTTTAAATTTAAATTACACAAATGTATTTATTACTGGTGATGTAACATCCTGTGGAAAGGAAAGTGGTGTCATCTTATTTTTTTTAAACAAGAAACATCTTTATTAAATTATCACTTATGACATAGACAATCACACATTTATAGAAATTGAAGGCAAACCATATTGACATAATCTTAGCTGCAAGCATTTTACATCATAAACCATATTGACATGATCTTAGCTGCAAGCATTTTACATCATAAACCATATTGACATAATTTTAGTTGCGAACATTATACATCACTTATCTACCCAACAACTGTCAGTCATACATTACATAGCTCATTCATATCTTGCCTTCTCTTAAACCTCATTCCTCCTCTGTATATTATTTCCACAGTTCCCATTTTTCCTATATACTACCCTTTTCTAAACATCCCAATTCCATTTGTTTTACCTCTGTTACTATATTCATTCCTTCTAGTACAGTTGGTTTAGACTCCTAATCAACCTTCTAATTTTATCAAGGAGTCCAAATGCTTCCATTGCCCTATTCATAAAGTCCATTCTTACTGTATCAAATGCTTTTTCTGCATCAAGACCCACCAACAGCAATGGTATTTTCCTTGCATTCTGCTTCCCTCTGGATTATCAGCGTTCTGTTAATGTTGTCAAATGTTTGCTTCCTGTCCAGAAAAAACACATTGATCCATATCTATCAATTTTGGCATCACTTTTGCAATTCTTTTAGTCATTATAGACATAAAACACTTTATAATCATGATTTAGTATTGAACTGGGGCCAGTATGAAACTGGATCTGATGGATTTTAACCCTCTTTAGGTATTACAATTACCACTGCTTCCTTCCAGGATGACGGTACTTCCCCTCCTCAGCTGGAGCACCTTCTGTGCAGAGTCTGCATGTCCTCCCTGTGGTCAAGTGAGTTTTAAAGACATGCAGGTAGGCGCACATGTGTGTGTGTGCCTTCTGTGAAGGTTGGGCACCGTGCTGGCACTGTAAAACTCCACTGCCAAACAATCTGCGAATTGGTGATCCTCTGTGGCAACCCCTAACTGGGAAAAGCCGAAAGACATTGCTTGATTTCTGGATTTCTCTGCTTTATAGAGACTTTCATTGAATTTCCAAAATATTTCTAATACTGCTACAAGATTTCTTGTTATCTTCATTGTTATAGGCTCCCTAAGCTTGGTGACAGCCCTTTCTCCTTTCTATTGCCTGAGTCATCGTGCTAGATGTATTTTGTGCTCTAGAGTTATCAGAAAGTCACTTAACATCAGTCTTTCAAAACTCATGTATATTATCAAGGTAATCCCTTACTTTGTGTTTAGAATTCTGCAGTTGCACCTCTCCTTGTTCTGTGAGATTTCCTCTTCTTGTTCTGTGAGATTCCCCCTATTCTGCAATACTTTAACATTTGTCAGTCCACTTTAATTTTATCCCACACCCTAGCTATATTTTCAGAAGAAATTTCTATCTTCTCTAACAGCTCCTGAATAATTTCCTCTACCCATTCCTTAAATTCCTTTCTTTTCAACATATAAGTGGAAAAGCACCATTGTCTCATTTTTATTTCATTACCCTGTTTTTTTTATTTTAGTTATTATTGGCACATGATCTGAAATAGTTATTGGGTGCATATCAAGACCTTCAATTAAATGCATGTGTTTCCTGGGGCATGTAAATTCTGTCTAGCCTATCCCAGTTTTTGTATCTTAAGGAACATGTAAATTCACTCCAAACTTCTAGTACTGAATTCACATCTTCCATGCCAAATGATTTCATAAATTTCTTCAAAAATCTGCCCTCCTTTGTTATAGTTACCTTCTGGGCCCTCCAGACACATCTTCAGTGTTGCAAATCAAATTCCAGTCCCCACCCAAAAGTAATTTTCCTTGCTGAAAGTGGATTATTTCCTCACAGAATTTTGTTAAGTTCCATTATAGCAGTCTTGGGTAGACTATAAATAAATGCCAGTGTAATTCTCTTTCCTTGCCAGCAGCCCCTTAGTACTACAGATATACCAGTATTATCTTTTTTTCTCCTCTTTTCTCTCTATTGGAACTATTCATGCAATTAATATAAGTAGTCCTCTTTTCCTTTGTCCCAGGTATTCCACTAAATAGCCATCCTGAAAACCTTTCTTTATTAAATTCACATCTTCACTTCTTTCCGAGTGCATCTCCTTTACCATGGCTATTTGCACTCTACGTGTTTAATGTATTTGACTTCTCTTTCTTTTTTGCATTTGTCTGTGAAAGTGTTGACATTTAAAGACTTTACAGGAATCTATTATTCCCACCTTTTATTTATAACAGCTTGTTAATTGTCTAGTTCCATCTTTTGTGTTACATGCATACACTGTTTGGCAGGTTGATGTTTATACAGTTGTTTCCTGCCATATCCATTTGAGTCTATGTAATATCTTTTAAAACTGTTTGTTTTATTGAAATCCCTCAAACAAAAAAAAAAAAACAAACATACCCCAATGCCCCCCCCAAAACCTGTAAACTTAATAGTAACACACAAATCTATGTACATCTTCAAATATTGGTTTTACCATCCTAATAGGAACAAATGTTCCAAACTGACAGCCACACTCATAGTTTTGTGTTAACCTAAAAATAAAGGATGTTAAGTTGTCCATCTCGCCTTCATTCTTGCTGGATGGGTTCGGAGCCGATCCTCGGCTCCAATTCGGCCATTACTAAAGCTTGAGAGCTAATTCCACCGGCTCGAGGCTCCCCTATATCCCACAATGCTAGGCGGTAACTACTCAGATCTCATTTGCCGCTGTAGCTGACGAGGTGCTTTTCTACCGGCTCAGGCAGGTTAGTCAAAGATTTAATTCTAAAATCTTCTATCTTAGACCCCTAGTACTCCTTTTCACTAAAACCTTAGTTTTAAATACCCCTTTACCTAGTTTGACAACTTTGTTGCCCTTAATCCCTTCTTTTTTTACCTCTTTAGTTTTAGGCCTTAGGCCCCTTCTAGTCCCCCTGTGCGACTGGTATTTTATTTTTAATTAAGGCCTCTGTGTGTGTGTGTGTGTGTGTGTGTGTGTGTGTGTGTGTGTGTGTGTGTGTGTGTGTGTTTTTCTTGGACCCTTTATCATGTCCAAGGAATCGAAGGTCTCAGGCTTCAAGAAGTGTGACTCGTGCTGTCAGAAAATGTCTCTGACAGACGGTCACACTTCTTGTGTGTATTGCCTGGGACCTTTGCACCTGTAGGACTCTTGTGCTGTTTGTCATGGTTTTAGCCCTAGAGTCCTGCAGGTACGCAAGAATAAATTAATCTTGCAGGGCTTGTTAAAGCCTGAAGGCCCCCCGACTCAGTCTGTGTCGGGGAAGCCTTCTAAAACTTCCAAACAGTCGGCTCCGGTTTCTGAGTCGACTGCTGGAAAGGTTGTCGGCTTCGACATCGGCTCCGGCCGGAGCCGATGTTTCCAAGCCTCATACTGTTACCTCAGCTCCGGCTGGAGCCGAGGCTGATAAAACTCCGTCGGCTCCGATACTCTTATCGGAGCCACAGTCTAGGAAGAGATCTAGATCCCCCTCTATCGGCTCCGTGCATTCGGCGCCAGGATCCCCTCTTCTTTCTGAATGGAGCCATAAAACTCATTCCTCACGGTCTTCCAGGTTATCTGACTATGATTTGCAAAGGGTAGTGAGTAGACTTCTCAAGTCCGAGGCACTGGCCCAAATGCTGCATAGCCCGACTCAGCAGTCAGTGGCTATTTCCGTTCCCCAATACATTCCTCCTCCTCCGACTCCTTTGAGTTCGGAGCCAGGGCTTGTCGGAGCCATGACTGTCGGTGCGTCGGATCCGATACCTTCCCTTTCGGCTCCGTCGTCTGCTCCGATCTCCTCCTTGGAGGGATCTCGGTGCCGAGCTTCCCTCGTCTGCTCCGAGGGGGCGAGTGGCATTGGACCCTTGTCCAACCCCGCTCTCCCTCTCGGGGCTTCGGCGCTGGTGAGTTCGGCTCCGACATCGGCTTTGGAGCCGTCCCTGTCGGTGCCGGGGGAGGTCCTTGTCTCTTCGGAGCGGGGGCCTCTGGCCTTGCCTGACAGGGGTGCCTTCGAGGTCATGCGGAGCGTGCTAGAACCAGGGTCTGCCCCACTGTCGGCTCCTTCAGCCCCTCCATCTACAGTGCCTGCGGTGATTTCTACTCTCCCCCTTGCCTTAGACCGCAGAGAGCCAACTCCTCAAGTTTCCCCATTGGGAATTTCCTCCTCTTCCGAGGCCTCTCCTGACCCGGTAGGAGATCCCCCTAGGAAGAGGCAGTGCAAGAGGAAGCACATCGACTCCCCTGAGTCTATCACCTCTGACACTGACTTAGAGGAATCTGAAGGTTCCCCTCGATCCCCCTCTGAGGATGGTCTCCTTTGCTGACATCCTTGAGATCCTCAAACAGAGGGGGAACTGGCCAGCCCTTAACCCTTCGGAGGATGAGTCAGTGTATCTTGAGGCATTTGGCTCTCGCCCTTCTACCTCCTGGGTGTCCCCTCCCTTTGACCCCCTTATGGAAGTGGTGGCAAGGAAGGCTTGGACGGCTCCTGATTCAGTGGAACCCACCCCGAGGAGACCATCTAAATTTATTACTGCCCCTAGAGATAAAGATTTTTTATCCAAAGGTATCCCTGTTGATGCCATGGTGGTGGCTGCGGCCACTAAGAAGGAGTTAGCCGATCCTTCGGTTCCTGTCCATCCTCCTAATAAGGAATCTAGGACCATGGACAGGTACGGCAAGCGGATGTTCTCATCAGCGACCTTTTCAATGCATTCGCTGAACTACTTATGCCACTTCACTCATCTCCAGAGAGATTTACTCAAGGATATGGGTGAACTGATAAAGGATCCTACAGCTGAGGGGTTCAAAGACACAATGAACTCCCAGTTGGCAACCCTGAATTCCATCATTAACTCCTCCATGCGGCTGGTCTTATATGCTGCAGATGGGGCGAGTAGAGCCGCAGGCACAGGTGTTGCCTTACGACGTCACACCTGGATGCGGCTATGCAACTTTGCGGACCCTTTCAAGGCATCCTTCACCAATTCTCCCTTTGATGGCTCATCCTTGTTTGGTCCACAGGTGAAGGATACATTGACCAGGTGCAAGGTAGAAGGTAAGACTCTCTCTGCCGTAGGAGTCCGTTTTTCTAGCCCTTCTAGACCCTATCCCAAAGGTCAGAGGGAAGGAAAGATGTGGTTCCGCAAACAATCCCAAGGAGTCTCACCTGACGCACAAGGTCGATTCCCCTCTAGAGGCAGAGGGGGGAATAATAATAGACACCGCCCTAGAGGCAGAGGAGGTCCGCAAAACCAAGGTAGCAGAGAAATGTTCTCTGATAAACCCTTTCAGCATCCCTGAGGGGCTGCCCGGCTGTCCACCTTCGGAGGCAGTCGGGGGAAGGTTATCCCTGTACCCAAAAGCCTGGCTTTCCCTTACTCAAGACAAATGGGTACAGTCGATCATATCCCTGGGTTACAAAATTCCCTTTATTCACATCCCATCCCAACCCAAAAGATCCCTTCCAGACGTTCCACCCGGTCTAAGGGAACAAGCAGCATTAGAAATTTCAAAGCTGCTATCAAAAAGAGCTATCCAATCAGTCCCAGCAGACCAGCAAGGATCCGGAATCTACTCCAAATTCTTTTTGGTACCAAAAAAAACAGGGGACTGGAGACCCATACTGGATCTCAGCTACTTAAACAAGTATATCAGAAAAACAAAATTCTGGATGGTCACGCTACAGTCCATTCTACCCTTCTTGGGTCAGGACAATTGGATGTGCTCGATAGATCTTCAGGACGCGTACTACCACATCAAGATGAACAGATGCTCCAGGAGATATCTCCGCTTCAGGCTGGGAGCCAGTCACTACCAGTTCAGGGCCCTGCCCTTTGGTCTCACTACAGGCCCCCCGTGTGTTTACCAAATGCATGGCAGTGGTCGCGGCTCACTTGAGACGTCAAGGATTCCAGGTGTTTCCATATTTAGACGACTGGCTCCTTACCGCCACCACCAGACATCAGCTTCTTCTATCCAGGGACTTCACCATCCAATCTTGCCAAGCTCTAGGCATTTCGATAAATTTCGCCTTGTCAATCTATTACCTTTATAGGCGCCACCTTAAACACAATCTTTCAGCCAGACTGACAGAGCAGAGAGTGTCAGATATTCAAAAACAAGTTTCCCTTCTCTTACAATGCAACAAAGTCAAAGCCAGATTAGTTTTGAAGGTGTTAGGACTCATGGCAGCAGCTATTCCCCTTCTCCCCTTGGCTCGCTTTCACATGAGGATCCTCCAATGGATGCTGTTTACTCAATGGTCCTTTCAACAGCTCCCGATGTCCCATACCATTTTGATAACTCAATCATGCAAGAATCAACTGTCTTGGTGGATAACATCACCTCAACTTCTCAGAGGAAGACCCTTCACTCCCCCCCCCCCCCCCAGTCGCCACGTTGACAACAGACGCCTCCCTGATCGGGTGGGGGGGGGCATTATCAGGGCAGGACAGTCCAAGGCACGTGGCAACCTTTCGAGTGCCACTTGCACATAAATGTCTTAGAGATGAGAGCAGTGCTTTTAGCGTTGCAAGCCCTTCACGACTCTCTTCCCACTGGGACTATTGCAATTCAAACGGACAACATGTCCGTAGTGTGGTACATCAGCAAACAAGGCGGAACCAGATCATACCCTTTATGTCGAGAGGCACTCAGACTTTGGCAATGGGCGATCTCTTCTCAGCGTTTTCTGATAGCAACGCACATTCCCGGGAAATCCAACGTTATTGCAGACAAATTGAGCAGGGCAATTCTCATGCCCCACGAGTGGTCTCTAAAGAAATCAGTTCTAGAAGAAGTATTCCTAAGATGGGGCAGCCTTGCTGCGATCTTTTTGCTACTCCCCAAAACAGCAAGTGTCATGACTTCTTCACTCTCTTCCCATTACCAGGCCATCCCACCAGAGATGCTCTAGTTCACGATTGGCCCCGGGGACTTCTGTATGCCTTTCCCCCCTTTCCACTGATATCTCAACTAATTCAGAAAGCCATCGCCTTGAGAGTGACAATGATCCTCATTGCCCCTTACTGGCCTCGACAGATATGGTTTCCGTTTCTTCATCGTTACCTTTTGGAGCAGCCTTGGCATCTGGACCCAGTACCAGATCTGATAACCCACCAATCGGGTCAGCTGCACCAATCTCTGCTTTCTCTAAACCTAACAGCATGGTTTCTCCGATTCCAACCTTAGCCAGGCTTCCCTCAATATCTCGCTCAGTCCGAGATATCTTGATAGCCTCTCATAAATCTTCTACCCGGAAGATTTATAGTAGCAAATGGAAACGCTTCTCCTTTTGGGCAACGTCAAAAAACATAGATCCCTTTACAGCACCTCTCCAGTCTATTTTAGATTTTCTAGCAGAACTCTTTCATTTAGGATCATCTGCATCTACCATTAGAGTTCAATTGGCTGCCATATCTAATTTTCATGTTGGTGTCTCAGAGTCTAGCATCATGGCTCACAAACTCTGTAAAGCCTTTTTAAGGGGCGTATTTCTTCTCAAACCTCCAATCAAAGATCCCCCGCCTCAATGGGATTTGAACTTGGTTCTGGTATCCTTAATCCTTCCCCCCTTTGAACCGGCAGCTTCATGTTCTCTGAAGTTGCTTTCTTGGAAGACACTTTTTCTAGTAGCTATAACTTCAGCGAGAAGGGTATTTGAACTCCATGCTCTGTGCAGTCATCCTCCTTACTTAGTGTTTCACAAAGATAGGGTATCCCTCCGTACTAATCCATCTTTTTTGCCCAAAGTTTCCTCTCAAGTAAATCTAAACCAAATTATTGATCTCCCCGTCTTTTTCCCTAACTATTCAAACAGGTCGGAACAAAAGCTACATTTTTTGGATGTTCATTGCCAACTTAGATATTACTTAGATAGGACTAAACAATTCAGGAAATCTAATCAATTGTTTCTGTCATATACGGAAGGGAAATTGGGCCTTCCTGTTACTAAAGTATCCCTCTCTAGATGGCTCACCTCTACAATTACCTTCATCTACGAGATAAGACATCAAAAACTACCCTCAAGACCTAGAGCTCATTCAACTAGGGCATTAGCTACATCCGTAGCTTTTCAGGAAAGGCTGCCAATAGATTCCATTTGTGCAGCAGCCACCTGGGCTTCTCCTCATACATTCATTTCACATTACAAATTGGACATGGTTTCCAGAAGCCGTGCCAGTTTTGGTTCCACTGTTCTCAAGA